>NC_047018.1:3781204-4089889 GCF_902652985.1 Pecten maximus | reverse complement strand
ATGACCTTGGTTGTTCACGGGCCGACACACCCGGCAAACAAACAAACAAACAAACAAGCAAACAAACAAGCACCGTTTATAAGTATTCGGTGTTGGTACATTTTGCGCTGCCAGGCAAATATTATACATATACGACGTCATGGCTACCATGTCATCATCTGTCTTCCTCACATTAAAACGTCAGGACATGTTCTACATTTTTGGAAATGAAAGCTTCAACGACTATGGCGAGCAGTAAATAACAAATTATGTTGATAATAAAACCTCATTACAAAGGTAGTTCATAATTGTAATACATAACACTGCAACATCAACATTACCGACGAAGGTTAAAATGATCTCCAAGATTTTCTTATCAGATAGAACGTAATACATTGGTATTGACAGGTAAATATTTGTATAGACAGGTACAACATTTATATTGACAGGTACAACATTTATATAGACAGGTACAACATTTGTATTGACAGGTACAACATTTATATAGACAGGTACAACATTTGTATTGACAGGTACAACATTTATATAGACAGGTACAACAGTTGTATTGACAGGTACAACATTTATATTGACAGGTACAACATTTATATAGACAGGTACAACATTTATATAGTCAGGTAGAACATTTGTATGGACAGGTACAACATTTGTATAGTCAGGTACAACATTTGTATAGACAGGTACAACATTTATATAGACAGGTACAACATTTATATAGACAGGTACAACATTTATATTGACAGGTAAACATTTATATACACAGGTAAACATTTGTATTAACAGGTACAACATTTGTATAGACATGTGCAACATTTACAGTTGTGTATATAGACAGGTACAACATTTATATAGACAGGTACAACATTTATATAGACAGGTACAACATTTATATAGACAGGTACAACATTTGTATGGATAGGTACAACAGTTGTATTGACAGGTACAACATTTATATAGACAGGTAAACATTTGTATAGACAGGTACAACATTTATATTGACAGGTACAACATTTATATAGACAGGTACAACATTTGTATTGACAGGTACAACATTTATATAGACAGGTACAACATTTGTATTGACAGGTACAACATTTATATAGACAGGTACAACAGTTGTATTGACAGGTAGAACATTTATATAGACAGGTACAACATTTATATAGACAGGTACAACATTTATATAGACAGGTACAACATTTATATAGTCAGGTAGAACATTTGTATGGACAGGTACAACATTTGTATAGTCAGGTACAACATTTGTATAGACAGGTACAACATTTATATAGACAGGTACAACATTTATATAGACAGGTACAACATTTATATTGACAGGTAAACATTTATATAGACAGGTACAACAGTTGTATTGACAGGTACAACCTTTATATACACAGGTAAACATTTGTATTAACAGGTACAACATTTGTATAGACATGTGCAACATTTATATAGACAGGTACAACATTCATATAGACAGGTACAACATTTATATAGACAGGTACAACATTTATATTGACAGGTTCAACATTTATATAGACAGGTACAACATTTATATAGACAGGTACAATAATTGCTTTAACAGGTACAACATTTATATAGACAGGTACAACATTTATATAGTCAGGTAGAACATTTGTATGGACAGGTACAACATTTGTATAGTCAGGTACAACATTTGTATAGACAGGTACAACATTTGTATGGATAGGTACAACATTTGTATAGACAGGTACAACATTTATATAGACAGGTACAACATTTATATAGACAGGTACAACATTTATATTGACAGGTAAACATTTATATAGACAGGTACAACATTTATATAGACAGGTACATCATTTATATTGACAGGTACAACAGTTGTATTGACAGGTACAACATTTATATAGACAGGTACAACATTTATATAGACAGGTTCAACATTTATATAGGCAGGTACAACATTTATATTGACAGGTACAACATTTATATTGACAGGTACAACATTTATATAGACAGGTTCAACATTTATATAGACAGGTACAACATTTATATTGACAGGTACAATATTTATATTGACAGGTACAACATTTATATAGACAGGTACAACATTTATATAGACAGGTTCAACATTTATATAGGCAGGTACAACATTTATATTGACAGGTACAACATTTATATTGACAGGTACAACATTTATATAGACAGGTTCAACATTTATATAGACAGGTACAACATTTATATTGACAGGTACAATATTTATATTGACAGGTACAACATTTATATTGACAGGTACAACATTTATATAGACAGGTAAACATTTGTATTTACAGGTACAAAAATTCTGTATCTGACAATTGTTATCAGCTACATACATCGACAATAGAATTCAGTGCTTTGTACTCAGTTATATATTGATTTTATTATGGCTATTAAACTTTTAATCTGCATAAATATATTACTAGAAAAAAATCAAAACGTATTGTGTTATGGTAACAATATCCCGACTTTCGATGCAGGTGGCAAACTTGTTCCCGCGCCTTCAGTCCACTGTGGTGGCGCTGTACTGTGGCCTGTTTGACTCCTCGTCTGTCGTACAACAACTGATGAAGGTAAATATCACGGGTATCGGTCACACAACTGATGAAGGTAAATATCAGAACGTATCTGTCGTACAACAGTTGATGAAGGTAAATATCACGGGTATCGGTCACATAACAACTAATGAAAGTAAATATCACGGGTATCGGGGCTGTAGAGTCGGGGTGAGGTCTCTGTTGTCTTTTGTTCAGGGGTTTTGTATTCCGTTGTATTGAGAAGCACCTGTTTATATATTTTAGGAGTTAATATGAATAATAATAATATAATCCAATACATTGTTCATTCAAGTATACAACAAAATTAAACCCCTTATTGGATTTGACCAATTTTTAACAATAAACACTTATCGAAATACCATGTTGTTTTGTAACTATATATCACAACTTAGAACAATGGAGATTCATATACTGTTATATGTATTGTACAGTTTCTGATGGTGTTGATCATTTGATGGGTTCATATAAACTGTTATGTATATTGTAAAGTTCCTGACGGTGGATTCATATAAACTGTTATATATATTGTAAAGTTACTGACGGTGGATTCATATAAACTGTTATATGTATTGTAAAGTTCCTGACGGTGGATTCATATATACTGTTTTATATATTGTAAAGTTCCTGACGGTGTTTGTCATTTAAGGGGTTCATGATCTGCGTGGTTTACATCACTCTGTTTAACCGTTGTATTTCAAACATGGAAGGGTTGCATCTTTGTATGCGTACCACTGAACAAACATAACATTATATATCATCGTCTTATAGGTCAGCTGTCAACGCTTACAGTTAACAGTAGTGAACGTGATTTTTATTGTTCCTTGTCAACTGAAGTGGAGTGAAGTTAGTTGTTTTCATTAGTCTGTAGATAACATCTTAAACATGATTTGTGAGCAATGTGTCACGCGCAGGCGGTATATGATGTATCAGGCTTAGTACCAGAATGAGCGTGAAATACTATATATTAGACACTGTTTGATCATTTACATATACGGAACGACACGAAAGACAAAATGAAACGTATATAAACATTCTTTGCCTTACATATGAAACGTATATAAACATACTTTACCTTACATATGAAACGTATATACACATTCTTTACCTTACATATGACACACAGTGTGCGATAAACGCGTATTCCGCCCAAAACTGAAGTTCGGGTGCATATTTCAAAGTATTCTTTTGAACATGTTTCATTTAGGATAACTTCAGTTTAAAATGGACTGTCATTGTCAGTTTAAAATGGAGTTTAGTTAAGAAGTTTCAGGATTAGCACCTCTTAGTATACGAGTTATCATTGATATAACAGTTAAAGTTTTGCTATGTTTTAGATTGCGAATGAGAATGGAATGTCCCGCCGGATATTTTATGTGTGTCTGGCTGGCCTCGCTCTCATCATGCTCAGCATCAGTACCATCCTCTTCCTTCCAAAGTCCTACATCACTAAACAGAAGATCCGCCGGAAGTCATGCGAACTCGAGACCAAGAGCGGCCGGCTTTTAGCGGAGTTAAAAGGTAGGTTAATCCAATTGTACATTGGTCCGAATTTTAGCGGAGTTAAAAGGTAAGTTAATCTAATTGTAACAAAGACAGTAAAGTCCGGCAAACACCTTTCACAAATATATTTCTAGCCATTCCACGAGAAAAGTATCGGTAACTGCTCCCTTGTTTCTGTAGTAGATAGACCCTTGTTTCTGTAGTAGATAGACCCTTGTTTCTGTAGATAGACCCTTGTTTCTGTTGATAGACCCTTGTTTCTGTAGTAGATAGACCCTTGTTCCTGTAGATAGACCCTTGTTTCTGTACATCTAAAGACCCTTGTTTCTGTAGATAGACCCTTGTTTCTGTATATAGACCCTTGTTTCTGTGGATAGATCCTTGTTTCTGTATATAGATCCTTGTTTCTGTAGATAGACCCTTGTTTCTGTAGAAAGACCCTTGTTTCTGTAGATAGACCCTTGTTTCTGTAGATAGACCCTTATTTCTGTATATAGACCCTTGTTTCTGTAGATAGACCCTTGTTTCTGTGGATAGACCCTAGTTTCTGTAGATAGACCCTTGTTCCTATAGATAGACCCTTGTTTCTGTACATCTAAAGACCCTTGTTTCTGTAGATAGACCCTTGTTTTGTATATAGACCCTTGTTTCTGTGGATAGACCCTTGTTTCTGTATATAGACCCTTGTTTCTGTAGATAGACCCTTGTTTCTGTATATAGACCCTTGTTTCTGTAGATAGACCCTTGTTTCTGTAGATAGACCCTGTTTCTGTAGATAGACCCTTGTTTCTGTGGATAGACTCTTGTTTCTGTAGATAGACCCTTGTTTCTGTGGATAGACCCTTGTTTCTGTAGATAGACCCTTGTTTCTGTTGATAGACCCTTGTTTCTGTAGTAGATAGACCCTTGTTTCTGTAGATAGACCCTTGTTTCTGTACATCTAAAGACCCTTGTTTCTGTAGATAGACCCTTGTTTCTGTAGATAGACCATTGTTTCTGTAGATAGACCCTTGTTTCTGTGGATAGACCCTTGTTTCTGTAGATAGACCCTTGTATCTGTATATAGACCCTTGTTTCTGTGGAAAGACCCTTGTTTCTTTAGATAGACCCTTGTATCTGTAGATAGACCCTTGTTTCTGTGGAAAGACCCCTGTTTCTGTGGATAGACCCTTGTTTCTGTGGATAGACCCTTCTTTCTGTAGATAGACCCTTGTTTCTGTAGATAGACCCTTGTTTCTGTAGATAGACCCTTGTTTCTGTAGATAGACCTTTGTTTCTGTAGATAGACCCTTGTTTCTGTAGATAGACCCTTGTTTCTGTGGAAAGACCCTTGTTTCTGTAGATAGACCCTTGTTTCTGTAGATAGGCCCTTGTTTCTGTAGTAGATATACCCTTGTATCTGTAGATAGACCCTTGTTTCTGTACATCTAAAGACCCTTGTTTCTGTAGATAGACCCTTGTTTCTGTAGTAGATAGATTCTTGTTTCTGTACATCTAAAGACCCTTGTTTCTGTGGATAGACCCTTGTTTCTGTAGATAGACCCTTGTTTCTGTAGATAGACCCTTGTTTCTGTACATCTAAAGACCCTTGTTTCTGTAGATAGACCCTTGTTTCTGTAGTAGATATACCCTTGCTTCTGTACATCTAAAGACCCTTGTTTCTGTGGATAGACCCTTGTTTCTGTAGATAGACCCTTGTTTCTGTACATCTAAAGACCCTTGTTTTTGTAGATAGACCCTTGTTTCTGTAGTAGATAGACCCTTGTTTCTGTAGATAGACCCTTGTTTCGGTACATCTAAAGACCCTTGTTTCTGTAGATAGACCCTTGTTTCGGTACATCTAAAGACCCTTGTTTCTGTAGATAGACCCTTGTTTCTGTACATCTAAAGACCCTTGTTTCTGTTGATAGACCCTTGTTTCTGTAGTAGATAGACCCTTGTTTCTGTAGATAGACCCTTGTTTCTGTACATCTAAAGACCCTTGTTTCTGTAGATAGACCCTTGTTTCTGTAGACAGACCCCTGTTTCTGTACATCTGAAGACCCTTGTTTCTGTAGATAGACCAGTGTTTCTGTAGATAGACCCTTGTTTCTGTAGATAGACCCTTGTTTCTGTAGATAGACCCTTGTTTCTGTAGATAGACCCTTGTTTCTGTAGATAGACCCTTGTTTCTGTAGATAGACCCTTGTTTCTGTAGATAGACCCTTGTTTCTGTAGATAGACCCTTGTTTCTGTAGATAGACCCTTGTTTCTGTAGATAGACCCTTGTATCTGTAGATAGACCCTTGTTTCTGTAGATAGACCCTTGTATCTGTAGATAGACCCTTGTTTCTGTAGATAGACCCTTGTTTCTGTAGATAGACCCTTGTTTCTGTAGATAGACCCTTGTTTCTGTAGATAGACCCTTGTTTCTGTAGATAGACCCTTGTTTCTGTAGATAGACCCTTGTTTCTGTAGATAGACCCTTGTTTCTGTAGATAGACCCTTGTTTCTGTAGATAGACCCTTGTTTCTGTAGATAGACCCTTGTATCTGTAGATAGACCCTTGTATCTGTAGATAGACCCTTGTTTCTGTAGATAGACCCTTGTATCTGTAGATAGACCCTTGTTTCTGTAGATAGACCCTTGTTTCTGTTGATACACCCTTGTTTCTGTAGATAGACCCTTGTTTCTGTTGAAAGACCCTTGTTTCTATTGATAGACCCTTGTTTCTGTAGATAGACCCTTGTTTCTGTAGCTAGACCCTTGTTTCTGTAGATAGACCCTTGTATCTGTAGATAGACCCTTGTATCTGTAGATAGACCCTTGTATCTGTAGATAGACCCTTGTTTCTGTAGATAGACCCTTGTTTCTGTAGATAGACCATTGTTTCTGTGGATAGACCCTTGTTTCTGTTGATAGACCCTTGTTTCTGTAGATAGACCCTTGTTTCTGTAGATAGACCCTTGTTTCTGTGGATAGACCCTTGTATCTGTAGATAAACCCTTGTTTCTGTAGATAGACCCTTGTTTCTGTACATCTAAAGACCCTTGTTTCTGTGGATAGACCCTTGTTTCTGTAGATAGACCCTTGTTTCTGTAGATAGACCTATGTTTCTGTAGATAGACTCTTGTTTCTGTAGATAGACTCTTGTTTCTGTAGATAAACCCTTGTTTCTGTACATCTAAAGACCCTTGTTTCTGTAGATAGGCCATTGTTTCTGTAGATAGACCCTTGTTTCTGTAGATAGACCCCTGTTTCTGTAGGTAGACCCTTGTTTCTGTAGATAGACCCTTGTTTCTGTAGGTAGACCCATGTTTCTGTAGATAGACCCTTGTTTCTGTAGATAGACCCTTGTTTCTGTAGATAGACCCTTGTTTCCGTAGATATACCCTTGTTTCTGTAGGTAGACCCTTGTTTCTGTGGATAGACCCTTGTTTCTGTAGGTAGACCCTTGTTTCTGTAGATAGTCCAGTGTTTCTGTAGCTTGACCCTTGTTTCTGTAGATAGACCCTTGTTTCTGTAGATAGACCATTGTTTCTGTATATAGACCTTTGTTTCTGTAAATAGACCATCGTTAAGTAACAAATCACAGAAACCTATATATATATATAGATAACTGAACATCCAGGTTAGTCACTGGGTGCATGGTCGTATAGTACGGAGGGCGACTGGTGAACTCTTCACCTTTTGTTCTGGCATTATCTTGTTACAGCGAACGTCATTCACGTTTCTCATGCCAAGGTTACTGCAAGCACTCATTGACGTGTCCGCCAGGTACATTTGGTATGTCTTACTCGTGTGCAGTACTTACGGAATTCATGTTATAATGTATGCCACACAACCATAAAACCCTACATACCTTAATGTTCATAGATGATATGCATATAATATCTTTCTCCAAATATGAAAAAAAGCAAATCAACAAATAAACAATTGAAATGAAACATGTCGTTGTTAACAAGCAAAGTAACATCATGCCGACAATACTGAGGAAGATTGTACGTCCTCCACAATGTATACATATAATGATACCAATGTATATATACAATGTATATATATATATATATATATACAGTATATATACGGATATCCTCAACATAATAAAAAATAAACTACACGGAGATATAATAAAAGTAAAAGGTCAATGAATAAATAAAAATATAAACTACCCGGAATTATAAGGAAAGTAGATGGGAAACGGGTGAATAAGAATATACAGACCGGCGCGATCTCATAAAGGACCAGGAGGTACATTGTAAAGACCAAGGTAGTTTTGGACGAGATGGAAAAGATGAAGGACGTTTTTGGGAAAAGGAAACAATATAAGGCGCGACACGAACCTCGTGGGTATAAAACATGGGATTAGACAAAAGGAATGCCGACCTGGAGAATATTACAGGGTGCTGACTACAAGATAATACCAATATATTATAGCTTTAACCCAAATCTAAATCATATAAAAACAGGTGTAATACTCTAACATGGACATCCTCACTACTAGCATACAAGTTAATACATTTATCTATATAGCATAGGTTTGACAGACAAACTCCTAAAGGGTAAAAAATATATATCTTTGTGGCTGCGTTAGGAAGCTTTGTTAACAACAGTAACAGCAGAGAAACAGTGGTACATAACTCGGAAAAATCAACATCCATAAATAATGACAGTAAACCAGGTACCCGTGGTCAATGTACACCATATCCATAAACAAGGAACCCATGGTCAATGTCTACAGTACCCATAAACCAGGTACCCGTGGTCAATGTCTACATCACCCATAAACCAGGTACCCGTGGCCAATGTACACCACACCCATAAACCAGGTACCCGTGGTCAATGTCTGTATCACCCATAAACCAGGTACCCTTGGTCAATGTCTGTATCACCCATAAACCTAGTACCCGTGGTCAATGTCTCCATCACCCATAAACCAGGTATCCGTGGTCAATGTACAGGACACCCATAAACCAGGTACCCGTGGTCAATGTCTACAGTACACATAAACCAGGTACCCGTGGTCAATGTCTACATCACCCATAAACCAGGTACCCGTGGCCAATGTACACCACACCCATAAACCAGGTACCCGTGGTCAATGTCTGTATCACCCATAAACCAGGTACCCGTGGTCAATGTCTGTATCACCCATAAACCAGGTACCCGTGGTCAATGTCTGCAGTACCCATAAACCAGGTACCCGTGGTCAATGTCTACAGTACACATAAACCAGGTACCCGTGGTCAATGTCTACAGTACACATAAAGCAGGTACCCGTGGTCAATGTCTACATCACCCATTAACCAGGTACCCGTGGTCAATGTCTGTATCACCCATAAACCAGGTACCCGTGGTCAATGTCTGTATCACCCATAAACCAGGTACCCGTGGTCAATGTCTGCAGTACCCATAAACCAGGTACCCGTGGTCAATGTCTACAGTACACATAAACCAGGTACCGTGGTCAATGTCTACAGCACCCATAAACCAGGTACCCGTGGTCAATGTCTACAGTACCCATAAACCAGGTACCCGTGGTCAATGTATACCACACCCATAAACCAGGTACCCGTGGTCAATGTCTACAGTACCCATAAACCAGGTACCCGTGGTCAATGTCTACAGTACCCATAAACCAGGTACCGTGGTCAATGTCTACAGTACCCATAAACCAGGTACCCGTGGTCAATGTCTACAGTACCCATAAACCAGGTACCCGTGGTCAATGTATACCACACCCATAAACCAGGTACCCGTGGTCAATGTCTACAGTACCCATAAACCAGGTACCCGTGGTCAATGTCTGTATCACCCATCGCTCTATAAGTTGGTACGTATACGGTGTTGTTAAGGAACAAGGCAGTGGTTGGAGCTTTAAACACACACGAAATTTAAAGGGAAATGAAATCTTAAGTGAAGTCTTAAAACAAAATCATCCGATTATATATTCCTGGATACTTCATTTACGATCAAAAAACCTTACTAGAGGTTAAAGATAAAACCCCTCTATTTCGGATCTCGTCTTCACTAATGAGAATGTTATGATTGAAAGTATTGACTTTCTATCGAATATCGGAAGGAGTGACCACCTGTTTTTATCTGATAAACTGTACAAAGAACACGAAATACCAGGAACTAAGACAAAAACAAAATATAAATGAAGTAATTACGTACAATACCACAACAGTAGGGATGGAACTGTATGGATCCTTAGCAATGAGGCCAAATCGTGGACTTATTTATATACACTGTAAAATCGATACAAATCTAAACCAATAAAATAATAATATAACAGCAACGCTAGGAATTTTGATACTAAATCCACAAGTCAATATATACTTAAGAGAAAAACCTGTCAGAAAACATCAAAATTGACAACAAATTATTCTGAAGGTACGCCTCAAAACATGTACGAGCAACGAAGACATGTCACAAACTTGAAAAAAAAAATTGGACGTAAATCCCGAGCGCTGACTTATTTACGACACATTGAACGCGCACATAAGATAAAATATACGAGGTAAAATACCCTTAATTATTATATAAGAATGCACAAGGTAATATGCACTACGTTATCAACAGTCAATCTATTTAAAACTCGTTTCTGTACCTAACCGTGCAAAGCTCTGTAATGCCGGGAGTGTCTCGATATGAATTCGGCTAAGGGAAATCATTGGGATGAGATATTCAAATTCGGTGGTAGAATTTAAGTATTATTTAAACTACAAACCGAGGCAATGCTATTTGCAAACACATGGTTCTATGTGATTTAAACCCACGCATTTTTCGTGTCACTTCAAATCCCCCCATTTTCTCTTCGAAACAATGCAATTCTAAACTAGCAGGTCAACTTTAAGTTAGCCTACCGTGACGTTTTTGATGGCCGTTTTCTTTTTACATTTTCAAGCTAGTAAGTATTAGAAATGGTTCCGGTTTAGTGACTAGTACATTCGGGTTTTCCTGTATTTGATATACTTAACTTAAATATGTATATGGAAATGCCAGCACAATAGGCCAAGGGTATTTGTATACTTACATACCAAGAGGAATAACTCGTCCTACCCAATCGTTCTACACACCGAGACTTCACCTTAACTAGATCCCACTGACATTCCCCGCTTGACTGTCATTAGTACGAGACGAGCTATGGTGGACTTTCTAAAATGACATTCCCGATCTACTACCAGTCACTCATCTCGGTCTGTACTTAATATAAGATATGCAAGGGCCTGATATTTTTACTATCTTTTCTAATTGTAACTTTTCACATTTATTTCGATAACATTACGGTTAATGTTATAAATGGCATCAGCTCGTGAAAAATGTATGATACAATATTTGAGAGATGCATGTTCATAAAGATCACGGTTTTTATGGTCGTCATCATAATTTCATCAAAGAAAATTCGATTCCGTCTTATGATATAAAGTGTACATATGTCTGCCTGATGGTTCCATTGCCAGCAACCTGAATCCCAGATTCTCATTTGAGAATGTGACATTTTTTTTATATTTGTCCCAGATATAAACACAATATAGTTGATGTCGTATTTGAAGAAGGCGCATCCTCTTCTAGAACAGTCGGTCCTACTTTCTTTTTTCAGCTTAACCTCAAGGAAGTCATGTATTAACACTTTATCGGACAGTTGACCTGAACTTTTACCTTTGCCAGACATACAAATAATATTTATTAGTGGTTAGGTTATAATCATAAAGTAGATCCTTTATTGTCGGATATTATTGTTTACAAGACAGACTTTAGGCGCCCTAACCCTTAACTTAGTTATATCAGTCACAGACTTTAATCGTCCTAGTCCTTTAATAAGTTATATAAGTCATAAAGACTTCAAAACCTTCCAATAAGTATATCGGTGACACAGACTTTAGGCGCTCTAAGCCTTTAATAAGTTATATAAGTCATACAGACTTTAGGCGTCTAACCTTTAAATACGTTAGATCAGTCACACGTACAGACTTTAGCTGGACTAACCCTTTTATTCACTTCTTAATTTGTTTTTGTTTTGAAAGCCGTTGTTCGTTATGAAGTTTTATTTATACAAACTTGGAAATTTGCTGATAGACTTAATCATGTAGAAAACAAAGAGTACAATCAAACACCAGATGATTATACCTGGTGACAGACGTTCAGAATTTTGCTTGTTTTTTTGTTTGACTTAGTAGAAATTCTGAAAGGAAAATAAAAATGTATGACAGAATTATTATATGATATTGAAATTAATTCAAAAGACTGTGAATGGCAATACAATGGTAAACAGGGATTTGAACAAAATAAATAAGAAAATGAAGACTTTTCAGTCGCAGGAAATATAAACACAACAGTATTAGTATAGCATGGAAAAAAACAGCAAATACATTTATATCACTCACATTACTGAGACCTTAAATGGTATGCTATCAAATGACTAACTTAATACAAGCAGGTATGATATCATCGTAAGAGTTTTACAATCGAAATCATGCTTAAAATCTGTTTAAATTCTATTCCAGCTAGTGAACCTACAACCTGGTTTCTGATGGAGGGAATTCATTTACCTAATTCTCAGAATTATACTTAAATATAAAGATGGATGTCATCATGAAGCATTCGGACAATATCTCTTCCCAATTTGCTATGTAGTTGGCGGCAGGAAGGACCATTCGCAACATTTGCTATTTTACAGCATAAAACATTACACTGATTGGTTGATGAAGTTGTAAACATACACTGATTGGTTGATGAAGTTGTAAACATACACTGATTGGTTGGTGAAGTTGTATACATACACTGATTGGTTGGTGAAGTTGTAAACATACACTGATTGGTTGATGAAGTTGTATACATACACTGATTGGTTGGTGAAGTTGTAAACATACACTGATTGGTTGATGAAGTTGTTATTATACACTGATTGGTTGAATAAATTGTAAACATACCCTGATAAGTTGATGAAGTTGTAAACATACAAGGATTGGTTAATGAAGTTGTAAACATTCACTGATTGGTTGATTTATAAATATGCACTGATTCGTTGATGAAGTTTCACACGCTTACTTATTGCAGGTCTGAAGGGCCAGAGGGAGACGGATGAGACGTCTATACGCGCGTGCATACTGTCAGTTACCTACATCCTGCACGTGGCCTGGATGAGCATCAATACTGTCACATTTGTTACTTTTATCGGCCTGATCAACGTCAATCTTGAACAATTGTCGGATCAAAAACAAGTCGGTAGGTGGGGTTTGTTTTGTCCCTGAAAGGTTTTTACACTTTTACAAACATCAGTACATTGTTAGCTGTAGAGATATGTAATCACACCTAAGACTATTGTAATGTAAGAACTGTTCAACGAGTAGAAAAGTAGGACTGCATTCTCAAAAACAGTTGATGTTCCAAAATTCGCTATGAACCAAAGATAGCGTTCTTTGTTGTGTTTAATGCATATTTACGTAATCACCGCCGAACATCTCGTAAATCCTGTATATTCTTTTTACAGTTAGTAAGTACCTGGGTGTGTTTGCCTACACCACCATGTGTACTGTAGTGGCAGGACTTCTGGCGGGCATCAGCTACGATTGTCAACGAAAACGATATTATGGTAAGTTCAAAATCCCTCGAGCTAAAGTGACGTTCAAGTTCATAATTACCCTGAGGGTTTCTACTCATCAGTTTAGGTTACAGAGTTAATTATACCATCAGTCACAGAAGCTGACTGTTACGTTTTAGTTAGAATTTCTTACTTGACTGTTGTAAGGAATACTAGTTTATACTTAATACTAAACAGCAGTAGCAAGGATTGTTTGTTGTATATCAACATATATATTCGGACAAGTTCTACAAGGTAAGCATAGAGTTGACTGGTAACATTGATTGGCTTCTGCATCAACGCAATGATCTTTATATATATGGCACGGGAAGGATGTCATAATTAAATATTTTTGCCTAGGCAAAAATAAAATATTGCCTAGGCAAAAATATTTAATTATGACGTCCTTCCCGCGCCATATATATAGACGTTTGTTTAGGGATACAGACTGTATACAAAAAAAGTGATCATATCTAGATATTATGGAATAATTTCTGATTTCTAATTAGAACAATCCTGGTATTCATAGTTTTTAAAGTCAACAAAGATAGAAGAGAAACTTGACCCTGTACATCATTTTCTATATCCTTTGAAATACAGTTTTGTTCTTATCAACTTCCTAATCACACATAGTTGAATTACATTTTGACATTTAAACGTTATATAAGAATACATGTACGTGTATGATTATCCTGACTTTTTTGTTACAAGAAAAGCAGCATTTTTATGACGATATGACTTCGAATGTTCCAGACTATCCGTGGCCAGCCCGAGTGTGGAGACCCGTCCTGTTACCTATGACGATGACTGGTATTCTAGGATCTATGGTTTATGTATTACTATTGGTGGAACATCTCAGCGTGATCGTGCCCACATTCATCCTCTTCACGCTCTATCGTTCCTTCCTCTACTCTATTGGGGTAGCGTTCGTCAACGACGCGTACGTTGTTTTCTGGATTATCTTCTGTTAGAACTATTATTATACAGTTCTGTAACGAAAAGGAGGTTTCGAGTAATACACAAAAATAATTATATCAAAATAACTGCATTTATCTTCAGTATCTTATTAAAAGATGATCTGTCATTGTGGAGTTGATTTACCATATTGGTGTTTTCGTCAGTGAAGTGAGCTGTATTTTGAAATAATATATTTGATCTTTGGTATAATTTGTGATTAACCTGTGGGGTAATTTAAGGTTTCTGGAACAACCATACGGAACAACACTTTGTCAAGGAAACAAATCACGTTGATGAAAAATGTACTTATTTGTGTTTTAATAGATTTTTATTTCAGAAAACACTTCGGCTCCTTATAAGGTATACTAATATAAGTGTTTTGTTGTAGGTTTCCGGAACAGCACTTCGGCGCCCTGTACGGTATAATGACCTTCTCCACCGGATTGTTTAGTATGGTACAGTATGGCTTCTTCTCCTGGTTCGATGCGTACGAGAACGCAAATGTGCACGTAAGTTTCTATTTATTTGTTCAGTTGTATAAGCATTTTCCAAGGTTTTAGCACTCGGGGTTCGGAATTCCGTTCAGCCGTACAGTCTTAAAGTGAATTAAAGTGAAATACTCCCAATTCCAAATAGACCAAGTAGAATTTCCGTGATATAATGTATAATATTATAGTACGTATTTTTGTTAGGCATTAATGACACTAATTCGGCCTGTTATCTCCACAGAATTTAAACGAAAATGCACTGTAATTTAACTCAACACTTTTCAATGTCTTGATCAAAGAAATCCATTCAAACCATTTACGAATTAGCTTGCAAAAAATATGTACAACGTTTTTAAAATCCAATAAATATATATTACAATATTTAAATGTCGAAAGGGATTTAATTGAACTATCCTGTAAAACCATTATTTTACATGTGAGTCTTACAGTTTACGGTTGAAATGCGCTCATACTAATTATTTCGGCTCACTCCTTTATCTATATACGCTCTTTGCTGTAACAACCATGTTATTTATTCAACATTGATATATATGATATTAGTTTCATCGTGATGATTCTATTCATGCCGATGGTTGCCCATAGCTTCTGATAATAGTTGTAAGTTGAAAAGTTATCCAAATAAAAAACTGTTGATTCCCCCATCGTATCAACACAGAACATAGGCTTGTTTAATGAAAATCAGTGTAAAGATCAAGTTAGCATCGTCACCGAGAAAACACACAACACTATCAATGTTCATATGCCATCAGCAAATTGTTACCTACAAAATCAACGTTTAAACATGACGATAACATCTATCAAACGTACATAATACCTTACCTGTATGTGTGTTTGAGGATGATACGTGGCGGTGTACATATTTCCTTACCTGTGTGTGTGTGTGTTTGAGGATGATACGTGGTGGTGTACACATTACCTTACCTGTATGTGTGTTTGAGGATGATACGTGGTGGTGTGCACATTACCTTACCTGTGTGTGTTTGAGGATGATACGTGGTGGTGTACACATTACCTTACCTGTGTGTGTTTGAGGATGATACGTGGCGGTGTACATATTACCTTACCTGTGTGTGTTTGAGGATGATACGTGGCGGTGTACATATTTCCTTACCTGTGTGTGTGTTTGAGGATGATACGTGGTGGTGTACACATTACCTTACCTGTGTGTGTTTGAGGATGATACGTGGTGGTGTGCACATTACCTTACCTGTGTGTGTTTAAGGATGATACGTGGTGGTGTACACATTACCTTACCTGTGTGTGTTTGAGGATGATACGTGGCGGTGTACACATTACCTTACCTGTGTGTGTTTGAGGATGATACGTGGTGGTGTACATATTACCTTACCTGTGTGTGTGTTTGAGGATGATACGTGGTGGTGTACATATTACCTTACCTGTGTGTGTGTTTGAGGATGATACGTGGCGGTGTACATATTTCCTTACCTGTGTGTGTTTGAGACGTGGCGGTGTACATATTTCCTTACCTGTGTGTGTGTTTGAGGATGATACGTGGCGGTGTACACATTACCTTACCTGTAAGTGTGTTTGAGGATGATACGTGGCGGTGTACATATTTCCTTACCTGTGTGTGTGTTTGAGGATGATACGTGGTGGTGTACATATTACCTTACCTGTGTGTGTTTGAGGATGATACCTGGTGGTGTACACATTACCTTACCTGTGTGTTTTTCTTGTTGTAGGTGACGATCTGTCTCCTGTTCCTCTGTCTCACTACCTTTATACATCCGCTACAGTTAGGTATACGAAGTCGGCAGAAAAACACCGAAGATCCGAAAGCAGAAGAGGCCTTTATACCACCGGAAATTCTTAAGTCTGAAAAGACATGAATGTTGTGTAGTTGTCACTCTAGATGTATCATATTTTCAGTATAGAAATGTGTCTAAACACAACGAAAGGTGTCTTACACTAAGACGCAAAAAATGTGTTTTAAAATTTAGACACAAAACAAATCATAATGTGTTTTGAAACAGAGAAAACAACGGAATGTATTGAAACACAGACAAAACGCTGGAATGTGTCTTAAAACTCGGACAAACAATGGTTTGTGTCTTACAAACAGACACCAACAACGGGCTGTATTGAAACACTGACAAAACGCTGGAATGTGTCTTAAAACTCGGACAAACAATGGTATGTGTCTTACAAACAGACACCAACAAC
The DNA here is from genome assembly GCF_902652985.1 of Pecten maximus. Classification (NCBI taxonomy): domain Eukaryota; kingdom Metazoa; phylum Mollusca; class Bivalvia; order Pectinida; family Pectinidae; genus Pecten; species Pecten maximus. Next base: position 4,072,589 of record NC_047018.1, on the reverse strand, counting down.
GAGATGTATTGAAACACTGACAAAACGCTGGAATGTGTCTTAAAACTCGGACAAACAATGGTTTGTGTCTTACAAACAGACACCAACAACGGGCTGTATTGAAACACTGACAAAACGCTGGAATGTGTCTTAAAACTCGGACAAACAATGGTATGTGTCTTACAAAAAGACACTAACAACGGAATATGAATTGAAATTCAGACACGTAAAACAGAAAGTATTTTTAAAACAAAGACAAACAACGGAATGTGTCTTACAAAATGACACCAACAACGGAATGTGAATTGAAATTCATGCACGTCACGGACATTTTTTTTTGTAAACATGGACAAAAACCGGAATGTGTCTTAAACGCAGAGAATGAAATGTGTTTAATTTGTAACACAGACGTTAAAGAAATTGTATTTAAACTCAGACGTAACCTATATTGTGTCTTGGAACTTTCGCATAACTCCACAATGGCAACAGGCATGAGTTATGGGGATATTGTATAATTGTTAAAGCGCGTATGGTTTTGCTCCTTTTCAATGTAAAGGTGAAATATTGGAGAAAGTGTTGTAATGTAGTAGACGTGACTGCCAAAATAATATCAACACAATATAGATAATATAGAAAACATGTAAATATTGGGCAGTGTGTACCGGTTCCAAATCTACCATTTCAGAGAAAAAAAAAGAAAAAAACAACAAGTGCTTCGACGTTTAAACTCGGAGACGAAATAGCAACTCGCTGTAGATAAAGACAGTCTAAGGCTACATAAGTTGATATCAGAACAGGACTGTAATAATCAACACCGTGTCAAACATCGCAGACGGTGTAATATCAGGTAATTAGAAGTCAGCACTATAACTTTAGATAATTTGAAGTTAGTACTATAACTTTAGATAATTGAGAGTCAGCACTATAACTTTAGATAATTGAGAGTCAGCACTATAACTTTAGATAATTGAGAGTCAGCACTATCACTTTAGATAATTGAGAGTCAGCACTATAACTTTAGATAATTGAGAGTCAGCACTATCACTTTAGATAATTGAGAGTCAGCACTATAACTTTAGATAATTGATAGTCAGCACTATAATTTTAGATAATTGAGAGTCAGCACTATAACTTTAGATAATTGAGAGTCAGCACTATAACTTTAGATAATTGAGAGTCAGCACTATAACTTTAGATAATTGGGAGTCAGCACTATAACTTTAGATAATTGAGAGTCAGCGCTATAACTTTAGATAATTGAGAGTCAGCACTATAACTTTAGATAATTGAGAGTCAGCACTATAACTTTAGATAATTGAGAGTCAGCACTATAACTTAGATAATTGAGAGTCAGCACTATAACGTTAGATAATTGAGAGTCAGCACTATAACTTTAGATAATTGAGAGTCAGCACTATAACTTTAGATAATTGAGAGTCAGAACTATAACTTAGATAATTGAGAGTCAGCACTATAACTTTAGATAATTGGGAGTCAGCACTATAACTTTAGATAATTGAGAGTCAGCGCTATAACTTTAGATAATTGAGAGTCTGCACTATAACTTTAGATAATTGAGAGTCAGCACTATAACGTTAGATAATTGATAGTCAGCACTATAACTTAGATAATTGAGAGTCAGAACTATAACTTTAGATAATTGGGAGTCAGCACTATAACTTTAGATAATTGAGAGTCAGCACTATAACTTTAGATAATTGGGAGTCAGCACTATAACTTAGATAATTGAGAGTCAGCACTATAACTTTAGATAATTGAGAGTCAGCACTATAACTTTAGATAATTGAGAGTCAGCACTATAACTTTAGATAATTGATAGTCAGCACTATAACTTTAGATAATTGATAGTCAGCACTATAACTTTAGATAATTTGAAGTTAGTACTATAACTTTAGATAATTGAGAGTCAGCACTATAACTTTAGATAATTGAGAGTCAGCACTATAACTTTAGATAATTGAGAGTCAGCACTATAACTTTAGATAATTGAGAGTCAGCACTATCACTTTAGCAGTGATTTTATTTTTGTTGACACCAGCTACAATACCAGTGGTATTTTAAGTGGAGCATGTGACATTCAGAGTATGAGAGAATATTTTTATAATTACCTGTTATCCCTTGTGTTCAGTCAATGTTCTGTAGGTTACTATTTGATCGGTTTCGTTAGATGTGGGCTATGTCTGTGAGTATTGGATTATGTCTGTGAGTATTGGATTATGTCTGTGAGTATTAGACTATGTATGTGAGTATTAGACTGTGTCTGTGAGTATTAGTACAACTGATGTAGCCATCGTGGTATGTGGATAGGAATATTACTAGCTACTGGGCAGTCTGGATGCTTGATACGGACTTTATCACAGGTCGTCTGTTAGTATCAAGTTCTCCATCGGTGAAATTGAAAAATCAAATTGCGGCTAAAAGATGTTTCTATTCATGTTGATCTAAATATAACCTGTTAAGTATAAAGGTCTATTGAATGGTGTAAAATCACTTCTGTACATCTCGGTTTATTAGGAAACATTTTCTTTTGTATATGAATACTACAGTTAAAAATAACCCATGTTAGATATTGGGTAATGCAATTCTATAAACAGCCGATTAGGCTTTATTTTCTTTCTGCTTGAAAGTGATTTCAAGTAGGTTTAAAACTGACACATCTATTAATACCTGGAAGTACAAACATGGAGGTTTGGTAAAACATATCGTACACTAGTGGACACACTTGTGGATCGTGGGGTTTATATTCAGGTCAACGGAGTCTTTCCTTTCGGTTTTCAATGTTTGATGGAATCATACTGGTGTTGAGTTGCTAATTACATATTACGACTTCAATTTCGTATGGTATTAACATGTTAAAAGAAAAACATTCCTCCACTCTGTAACTGTCAGCAGCATGTTTATCTCTTTACTGTTTATAACATCACACGATGACAAACTACAGTGTCAACACACAAGGACTTCAGTAACATTACACATTGATAACTACAGTGTCAACACACAATGACAAAATCTACCACAGCGTCAACACACAACAAAATATACCACAGCGTCAACACACAATGACAAAATATACCACAGCGTCAATACTCAAGTACCAAAACACATTAAAAATCAACAAACAAATAAAGGTATAGCAAAGTCTATATATCTTGCAGCAAACAAACAGAAAAAAAAACCTGCGTCAACAGACAGCACAGATATACCAGTGTCAATACACAAAGACAAAATGAACGACAATTTCGATACACACAGAAAACATATTACAATGTCAACATACACGGGCAAAGCATACCGCGATATCATAATAGTTGCCACGTGAGTTTTTTTTACATCGTTGATGTCCATGTTGTGTTTCCTGTTTTGATATCTTCAGGGTTTTTTGTTTACATTTGAGCATGTATCTGGTTGTTGACTTGTTTACACTGTCTTGTTACTTGTAACGAATAATGCTGATGATTATAGTGTTACTACTGTACAGTTATATAATTATTATGGTTTAGACGTATATGTATCAGGAGTATACCTGACTACACTTGACATACTCGATACTGCTCAGCTTCCTCATATTGGTAAAATGTTATATATGTACATGTACGGCCAGTTATACTAATTGGTCAGTGTATTGTTAGGTATGAAGATTCATATCATATAGAACATGTTATATTGGTAAATAGAAATATAGATATTATATAGAACATGTAATATTGGTAAATAGAAATATAGATATTAGTATATATACTGCTGGTAAATTGAAATATAGATATTATATAGAACGTGTACATCAGTGGCTAGAATTATATAATGTACATGCATATACGATTGATAATTTAAAATGGCACATGTGTTATATTGTACACGTGTTATATTATACATGTGCCATATTGTGCATGTGTTACAGGTATATAATCTTAAAGAAACCATTCGGTTAGATATGCAGATATTTTATACTGAGAGGTGTGGACATTGTACGTTAAATGTTAAGTGTGACAATTCGGTTAGAGATGTAGATATTTTATACTGAGACGTGTGGACATTGTACGTTAAACGTTAAGTGTGACCGATCGGTTAGAGATGTAGATATTTAATACTGAGACGTGTGGACATTGTACGTTAAATGTTAAGTGTGACCAGTCGGTTAGAGATGTAGATATTTTATACTGAGACGTGTGGACATTGTACGTTAAACGTTAAGTGTGACCGATCGGTTAGAGATGTAGATATTTAATACTGAGACGTGTGGACATTGTACGTTAAACGTTAAGTGTGACCAGTCGGTTAGAGATGTAGATATTTTATACTGAGACGTGTGGACATTGTACGTTAAATGTTAAGTGTGACCAGTCGGTTAGAGATGTAGATATTTTATACTGAGACGTGTGGACATTGTACGTTAAATGTTAAGTGTGACCAGTCGGTTAGAGATGTAGATATTTAATACTGAGACGTGTGGACATTGTACGTTAAATGTTAAGTGTGACCAGTCGGTTAGAGATGTAGATATTTTATACTGAGACGTGTGGACATTGTACGTTAAATGTTAAGTGTGACCAGTCGGTTAGAGATGTAGATATTTTATACTGAGACGTGTGGACATTGTACGTTAAACGTTAAGTGTGACCAGTCGGTTAGAGATGTAGATATTTTATACTGAGACGTGTGGACATTGTACGTTAAATGTTAAGTGTGACCAGTCGGTTAGAGATGTAGATATTTTATACTGAGACGTGTGGACATTGTACGTTAAATGTTAAGTGTGACCAGTCGGTTAGAGATGTAGATATTTTATACTGAGACGTGTGGACATTGTACGTTAAACGTTAAGTGTGACCAGTCGGTTAGAGATGTAGATATTTTATACTGAGACGTGTGGACATTGTACGTTAAACGTTAAGTGTGACCAGTCGGTTAGAGATGTAGATATTTTATACTAAGACGTGTGGACATTGTACGTTAAATGTTAAGTGTGACCAGTCAACGTTAAATGTTAAGTGTGATCAGTCGGTTAGAGATATAGATATTTTATACTGAGACGTGTGGACATTGTACGTTAAACGTTAAGTGTGACCAGTCGGTTAGAGATGTAGATATTTTATACTGAGACGTGTGGACATTGTACGTTAAATGTTAAGTGTGACCAGTCGACGTTAAATGTTAAGTGTGACCAGTCGACGTTAAGTGTTAAGTGTGATCAGTCGGTTAGAGATGTAGATATTTAATACTGAGACGTGTGTACATTGTACGTTAAATGTTAAGTGTGACCAGTCGACGTTAAATGTTAAGTGTGACCAGTCGACGTTAAGTGTTAAGTGTGATCAGTCGGTTAGAGATGTAGATATTTAATACTGAGACGTGTGTACATTGTACGTTAAATGTTAAGTGTGACCAGTCGACGTTAAATGTTAAGTGTGACCAGTCGACGTTAAGTGTTAAGTGTGATCAGTCGGTTAGAGATGTAGATATTTAATACTGAGACGTGTGGACATTGTACGTTAAATGTTAAGTGTGACCAGTCGACGTTAAATGTTAAGTGTGATCAGTCGGTTAGAGATGTAGATATTTTATACTGAGACGTGTGGACATTGTACGTTTAATGTTAAGTGTGACCAGTCGACGTTAAATGTTAAGTGTGATCAGTCGGTTAGAGATGTAGATATTTTATACTGAGACGTGTGGACATTGTACGTTAAATGTTAAGTGTGACCAGTCGACGTTAAATGTTAAGTGTGACCAGTCGGTTAGAGATGTAGATATTTTATACTGAGACGTGTGGACATTGTACGTTAAATGTTAAGTGTGACCAGTCGACGTTAAGTGTTAAGTGTGATCAGTCGGTTAGAGATGTAGATATTTAATACTGAGACGTGTGGACATTGTACGTTAAATGTTAAGTGTGACCAGTCGACGTTAAATGTTAAGTGTGATCAGTCGGTTAGAGATGTAGATATTTTATACTGAGACGTGTGGACATTGTACGTTAAATGTTAAGTGTGACCAGTCGACGTTAAATGTTAAGTGTGACCAGTCGGTTAGAGATGTAGATATTTTATACTGAGACGTGTGGACATTGTACGTTAAATGTTAAGTGTGACCAGTCGACGTTAAGTGTTAAGTGTGATCAGTCGGTTAGAGATGTAGATATTTAATACTGAGACGTGTGGACATTGTACGTTAAATGTTAAGTGTGACCAGTCGACGTTAAATGTTAAGTGTGACCAGTCGGTTAGATATGTAGATATTTTATACTGAGACGTGTGGACATTGTACGTTAAACGTTAAGTGTGACCAGTCGGTTAGAGATGTAGATATTTTATACTGAGACGTGTGGACATTGTACGTTAAATGTTAAGTGTGACCAGTCGGTTAGAGATGTAGATATTTTATACTGAGACGTGTGGACAGTGTACGTTAAATTTTAAATGTGACAAATTGGTTATAGATGTAGATGTTTTATACGTGTATAATGTAGAAGTTAATCACTTAGAGTATTGAAACTATGAAGATGAATACATGTATATGACACGGTTATTAGATGATTATATGAATACTATTTGAGACATTATTTCGATACATACAGATATTATTATGCACAAGAACAATGAAAATATACTTTACGACTATCTTTGAAGAGAAAGAACGAGAGAAGGAGAGAGAATGTGAATACTCATGTTGATCATCAGGTTATGCGGTCGTACATGTATATATAAATTGTGTCTTTAACACCGCTGTGTACCTTGTTTATCATTACACTGTGTGTTATATTGCTATGAACACACCTATTTAATTGCTGTTTCGATACCTACATTTTTATGCACACAATTTAATATATTCGAAAACCTACGAAGCAACAAAAGGTTGTTTGACAAGCTTATGGCAGATTTATGAGTTTGAGAGATTTGTATATTTTTATTTGAAAATAACAAATTTATGAACTGTTAATTGTTATAAGACATGTTTATTATATATATACAATTTACAACGTTTTCCTTATTTTTATATATACGAATCATATATATTGATAATCGCCAATTCAGTTTAACTTGTGGGTAATATTTCCGCTATATTGTTAATGCATTCTTTGAAATAAATATTTCACATCCGGAGTTTTATGGTTTCACTCAGTCGAGTCGACACTTAGTCTATTAATGAGATAGTTTCGTACCTCGGTGAGTCACCGCTCAGTGTGTTAATAAGATAGTTTCGTACCTCGGCGAGTCGACACTCAGTGTGGTAATAAGATAGTTTCGAACCTCGGCGAGTCGACACTCGGTGTGTAAATAAGATAGTTTCGTACCTCGGCGAATCGACACCTAGTGTGTAAAACGACATAACGTCATGGAAGATTTTCACATATTCAAAATTTAGAAAACGCTGTTCACTCAAAGATAATAAAATCAATGTGACACTCAACCAAAGATAATAAAATCTATGTGACTGTTACAGTTCACTCAATGAAAGATGATATAATATCACCTTGTTTCGTAGTATAGCGGGAATACTTTGTCTTGTTCGACACGTTTTAGCTAGTGTAGCACGTGCTGTGTGCTATTACGTTTAGCAATGTATGCGAGTTGGGGGTTATTTCTAGGTGTCTACTAGCCGTAAACAAGTGAACTCGGCGGTATAATCATCCTAAAACATGATTCTCTCAGTTGGATGAGTATTATCTAGTCAGCTAGACTTACTACCTTGAAAAATAGACTTTGTGACAGTTCTGAAACCCAGTTATGCAGATTTCAAAAAGTAATTTGTGTGCCCACAAATTTACTAAGTTGTGAGGATCAACATAAATTCAACGAAAAAGTGAAATCCGAGTTAATGGCCGCATCCCAGTTGTCTGATACAGAACCCTCGTCGTCAAAAGCCAAAATAGCTGAGGGTATTGACTTTATACATTATCGAGCTTGTAAAGCTGGTAGACACGTCCGAAGCTGGTTGAAAGGCAGTTGAGGTTTGTGTTGCTTTTCCAATTGCCTCTGACTCAGACGACGAGAAAAAGATAGACAGGACTAGGGCCAGAGAAAATAACAAAATGAAAACTAACAAGTCTAAAACCAGACGTGGAAGGAGCAGATACACGCCATATGACGACACGAGGAACATGCCTATGTCTACCATTGGCCAGGTGATTACAAAGGCGTGTCGCCAAGGTCACAGACACTAGGGATGTGTTTTTTTTGCCAGTGGTAAACCCGGACATTGGCGGATGGTGGAGTCTCCCACTATCCCTAAGATATCGTCATCAGCGGGTGTCAGTAAGAAACAAAAATTGTTTTTGCAATTATGTGCATGCTAGTGTTGAGTCTGTATTCTCTAATGAACCGATGTCTCGTACACAAGGTGAGTGCCGTGTTACTGAAAATATAATTCACAATATTTCAGTTTACAATGATCCTACAAAAGAGGCGATTTGTTCGCCCTTTGGCAGGCTGAAAAGTAAGTTCAATCATTGGGAAAACAATTAAGGTACTTGTAATGTGTATTTTGGCTATTATACGCGAGGGTTATAGAATGCCCTTTCGAGATATTCCATCAGTTGCTACTTTGAATACCCAGAGTTCGTCCAATCAGAATAAAAGCTGTTACGTTTGAAATGTATCTCTGAAGTCGCATCGGCCCCTGTCGTAGTCAGTACACTCACTCTAGTGTATAACAAGGCTGACAAACCACGCCTAGTTTTAGATCGTAGGTATATCAATTTGTTTTTGTATAGATTTAAATCAAAATATGAAGACGTTCAAGTAGCTCGAGATACATTGTATGATGGGAGTTAGTGATTTCCTGTACACCTTAGACCTTCAATCAGCATATAACCATATAGAAATTTTCTCTGGGCAACGTACATATTTGGGTGATTGGTTGTCGGGCTAGACTGAATACATATCAGTTTTACAACTGTTTACTATCAAGAGTTAGCTGGAATGCACGTGTACTGCTCTAGACGAAGGGGCCTGCGGTGGTCGAGTGGTTAAGATGTCCCGACACTTTATCACTAGCCCTCCACCTCTGGGTTGCGAGTTCGAAACCTACGTGGGGCAGTTGCCAGGAACTGACCGTAGGCCGGTGGTTTTTCTCCGGGTACTCCGGCTTTCCTCCACCTCGAAAACCTGGCACGTCCTTAAATGACCCTGGCTGTTAATAGGACGTTAAACAAAAACAAACCAAATGCTCTAGACGAGGTAGAGTTCTGGTTATTGAATTTACGTCAGTTGAATGACAAGGATCCAGACTGAAGGAAACACATGCATGCACTGCTGTAGTGTGCACTTATACTTCTACCATCGGGTTTGGAGGGTATGCCTCCGCATGTATTGGTCTCCCTTTGGAGGACTGAGAGCTTCCCGGTAACACGTCCGTCATTGTTGCCCTGGAGAAGAACAGGTTATTGTCCCCATTCGAGGCAAGCCCTATGATGGGTGATTGTGTAGCTAACGTAGGTCCGTCTACGGTAGCGAGTATGGTTTCTGACGAGGCTTCAGGTAAGTCTAATAAAAAGGTAGGGGACAGTGATCCATTGCACCGGATTTTGTGATTCCAATGAGGTAATACTCGTGATCAATGGATACCAAGGTCGGTAAACGGTGCTGCCGATTTTCTCAGCAGATGCACGGACTGTGACGATTGGTCGATTCAACACTGGGTCTTTGAGATGTGTAAAAACTTATGGTGGCCACATGATGTGGACAGGTTTGCAACAGATTACAACTGTAAATATTAACGCTTTAATTCTAGATGGTGTTGTGAAGGTACAGAGGCAATTGACGCTTTCTCTGTTCCCTGATGTATGGCTAACAATTGGTTAATTCCGCCTTCTAGATTGGTCTGTAAGATTACGCGTATGGCACTATGATCGTGCCTGAATGGAAATCAGCGCCATTTTAGTCTTTATTGTGTACACAAGGAGATTTCGATAAATATGTAAAGGATCATCTTGTACTGTCTAACAGTAATGTTACGATGTGGGGAAGAGGTAAATCTTATCTTCCGGGATGTCTGATCGTATTTTGGTGAGCAAAAGGGACGACACTAACTGTAAATATTACATTCAAAGACTTTGATATCTTCTCATGGATTTCCCGCCCTACCTGCCAGTCATATTCATGTTGCACTCTACATGAACATTCTGTGTTGAGTACGGCCATGTATTCTATCAAATGGGCTCACAATGTCAGTGGACATACCGATCCTACTACGAACACTTTCAACATCAGTCTAGTGGAGGCATCAAAGTGCGGGGCCAAAAAACTGTGTAAGAAGACCCCGGTCACTACTGACATTTAAATTACTAGTACATTGTGTTCCGTATTTTCTCAGACAGAGAACTTGTTAATAGATAGAGATTTGACAATGATACTGATTTGCTTTTCAGGTCTTTTGCGTTTTAGTGAACTAAGTGATCTGTACTGTTCAGAGTAAAGATGTTTAAGGATTAAGTTTTATCTTGTTATAGGGAAAATTACGACATACCAGTACCACTAAGGCAATAAAGTTGTTATAAGTAAGGGCAGTACATTAGCCTGTCCCAATACAATGTTAAAGAGATGTACAGAACTAGCGGGGATTGATCTGAAGTCCGATGATTATTTGTTTACAGGTATACAGATCTAGGTCCGTCTGTAAGCTTATTCACTGAAATAAGCCCATCAGTTAAACCGGAGCGGGTGAAGCCATTATCAAGAGATTAAAATTAGTTTCAGACAGGACAGAGTTTGGTTTACACTCGCTCCTGGTAGGCTACTAAAACAGCATGAACGGTGTTTAAAAAGACATGGTCGCTAGAAGAGCGAATCGAGCCGATTCTTTATCCTAAATGTTAGAAGTAATTAAGAATATAGATTGTTATTTTATATCAATTTCATTTTTATCAATGCAACACGCTTTCTTTGTTATTATTTTTACACGGCGGGCTAAACGACAAATATATATTTTCGTTTTTGTGTTAGGTTGAGTACACTTTTAGTGTAGAGAAGGATACATATTCCCGCGTTTCGTAGTATAGCGGGAATAGTTTGTCTTGTTCGACACTTTATATCTAGTGTAACACGTGATGTGTGCGATTATGTTTCGCAGTGAATGCGAGTTGGGGGTAATTTTAGTCGTCGTCTCGTACTGAGCGCTCATACCGTTTTTGTCGCTGTATTGTACATTGTAGGTTCGTAATGGTCAGTGTCCAAATTGTACAGGAGAATCTAACATAGGTTCGTAATGGTCAGTGTCCAAATTGTACAGGAGAATCTAACATAGGTTCGTAATGGTCAGTGTCCAAATTGTACAGGAGTATCTAACATAGGTTCGTTATGGTCAGTGTCCGTATTGTACAGGAGTATCTAACATAGGTTCGTTATGGTCAGTGTCCGTATTGTACAGGAGTATCTAACATAGGTTCGTAATGGTCAGTGTCCGTATTGTACAGGAGTATCTAACATAGGTTCGTAATGGTCAGTGTCCGTATTGTACAGGAGTATCTAACATAGGTTCGTTATAGTCAGTGTCCGTATTGTACAGGAGTATCTAACATAAGTTCGTAATGGTCAGTGTCCGTATTGTACAGGAGTATCTAACATAGGTTCGTAATGGTCAGTGTCCGTATTGTACAGGAGAATCTAACATAGGTTCGTAATGGTCAGTGTCCGTATTGTACAGGAGTATCTAACATACATGCAGGTTCGTAATGGTCAGTGTCCAAATTGTACAGGAGTATCTAAAATAGGTTCGTTATAGTCAGTGTCCGTATTGTACGGGAGTATCTAACAAACAGTTTGGTTTATTCTAGTTCATATTGGTTTATACACCAGTTTATATTGGTTTATACACCAGTAAATATTGGTTTATACACCAGTAAATATTGATTTATACACCAGTAAATATTGGTCTATACACCAGTAAATATTGGTTTATACACCAGTAGATATTGATTTAAACACCAGTAAATATTAGTCTATACACCAGTAAATATTGGTTTATACACCAGTAAATATTGATTTATACACCAGTAAATATTGGTTTATACACCAGTAAATATTGGTTAATACACCAGTAAATATTGGTTTATACACCAGTAAATATTGGTCTATACACCAGTAAATATTGGTTTATACACCAGTAAATATTGGTTTATACACCAGTAGATATTGGTTTATACACCAGTAAATATTGGTTTATACACCAGTTTATATTGGTTTATACACCAGTTTATATTGGTTTATACACCAGTTTATATTGGTTTATACACCAGTAGATATTGGTTTATACACCAGTAAATATTGGTTTATACACCAGTAAATATTGGTTTATACACCAGTAAATATTGGTTTATACTTTAGTTTAAATTGGTTTATACACCAGTAAATATTGGTTTATACACCAGTAAATATTGGTCTATACACCAGTAAATATTGGTTTATACACCAGTAAATATTGATTTATACACCAGTTTATATTGGTTTATACACCAGTAAATATTGGTCTATACACCAGTAAATATTGGTTTATACACCAGTAAATATTGGTTTATACACCAGTAAATATTGGTTTATACACCAGTAAATATTGGTTTATACACCAGTTTGTATTGGTTTATACACCAGTAAATATTGGTTTATACACCAGTAAATATTGGTTTATACACCAGTAAATATTGGTTTATACACCAGTAAATATTGGTTTATACACCAGTAAATATTGGTTTATACTCTAGTTTATATTAGTTTATACACCAGTAAATATTGGTTTAATTATACATTAGTTTTGGTATAGTCCCAGTTTTCTCCGGAAAGTATTGAGAATTATTTCCCTTTACACGTGTTATGTGTCAGTAGTCTTCTTTAGTTTGTTCATAACTCACTTTCATTTTTTTGCCATATTGAAAATTCTTTGCAACGTGGCAGATATGGCCGTTCGACCTTAGAACAATTGACGTAAAATGCTATTTTTTGTTACTAGCTCCATCCAGTTACAAACATCTACACAACTATTTCCCATAAAGCTGCGAGTTTTACATTCCTGCCACTCTGATCATAGGCTACTCCCTACGGAGTACCTAATGTACAGAAATGAATTCAGTAAAATGTTGTTCTTTCACACTCTGTTTGTACTTCCTGTCAACACCATGTAAACATCCTGTCACGTGCACGTGTTGTACCATTTTAACCCAGTAAAAGCCCCAATCATTCCCAATGCTGAATTCAACTAAAGAATTCTATGATATATTATGTACTTCTGCTGTCAAAATATGCTTCTAATCAGTTGGACTAGACACAATATTTACGCATGTAGAGCCAAACACATTTGAAATATTTATTGCACACTAAAAATGTTTTGTCGAGAAACTTTGTAATAACATTAAATACTCCCATGTATTACGCTTATTTACAAAAGTTGGTTTATCTTGATTGTATAGGGATTTTGTTATTGAAATAACAATTTGTATTTATACGAGCTCCTCTCAGTAATTCCACCTAGCATTGTCATAACCGAGGATTGCTCTGTTTTATTCATTTGTTTCTATGAGAGACGACCTGTCACTAGTCCATATATTCCATCAGTTGCAATACAATACCTTCGTGTGGTAAAGGCTTTATACGAATTTCAGATATATTTTGCTGCACATCCCTTAACGCACCTCAGAATATGTTCGTTGTCAACTGCGTTTATAGTGCCGTAAATAGTATGGAAATGACGTTCAATCTTTAACTATGCAACAGTATAATTCTATAAGTCCAAGGGCTTGTGGAGAACAGAGATTTTCGTTACTGTTATAACAGAACACTTTAAAGGAAATAGTGTCATTTTAACATGTTATAAATAATAAAGCAATATAATTTACAGATATTTCCTGATCTGATGATCGGTTCAACCGATTCCCTGAAGAATCATCTTTTACGATTCGGGGTGATCGATCCATGTTTGTGGCACGCAGATCTGAGAGGGAATTACACTTGCCAACGGCACCTGAGATTGATCTTTTTCTCATTCAAACAAATCAGAATACAATGAAGGTCACTGAGTGAAATGCCTGTAAAGATAACACAAGTTGATACTATGTAATCAAATCACATTACTTTATTTCCTTTTGAAGTTTCGAGACAATTGGTCGTCGCATGTGAACATTTACATTAGACAAAATGTATCACAGAATCTTGGCATTTACCAAGCATCTATCGGTCATAGTAATCACACAGGAATCCCTGACCAGCCGTCCCCGCTATAGTGTAGAGCTATCCAGTAAAACAATCCTGTGTCTATTTATGTCAAGACAGTGTCACCGAAAAACCACGTTGCATTACCATGACCTTGATGAAATTCAACCTACGTAAGTGTGACAACAAGGACGCTACTTAAGACGCCGGTGATTAAGATCAGTTATCCTCAAGAGCACTACAGAACATCTACAACAGTGCTCTGTCAATTGTTCCGGTGACTATGATAAGTTATTCCCAAGAACACTACAGAACATCTACAACAGTGCTCTGTCAATTGTTCCGATGACTAGAGTCGGTTTCCTACTCCTTATAGTGTACACAATTTTTGTAGTCACGTCAAAAGTTTCTTCATAATCTTTTTTCTTTAATTCCATACAGATATGATATAGGACTATAAACATTTAATCATATTTCATCCTATGTAATAAAAGGAACCAATTTATAGTTCGTCCTACAGATAGAACAGGGTCTCTTTATACCTTCCGTGTCTACTGAATAGTGACACAGAACTTCACGGTGATATACTGCCATGCCTTAAAAACATTTTATCGTTTGCTTCATGGTTTAACATTTAAAAAAAAAAACAGAAAAAAACATAACCATTCATTTGAAGTAATTTGTTTGTATTAAAGTAGACTATGTCTTACCTTTATTATATTCCTGTACAAAACCAAAGATAGACCAGATTTGCTATTTTGCTAAGACTTAAAGTGGTATTTTTATCCATAAACAACATATTTGTTTTCCTATTTAATCAATAAACAACAGATTTGGTACTGTCTAATCAATAAACAAAATATTAGGTCCTATTTAATCCATAAACAACAGAATGGGTTATATTAAATCCATAAACAACAAATTGGTTCCCGTTTAATCCATAAACAACAGAGAGGGTATTGTTTAATCAATTAACAACAGATTGGTTCCCGTTTAATCCATAACAACAGATTGGTTCATGTTTAATCCATAAACAACAGAGAGGGTCTTGTTTAATCAATTAACAACAGATTGGTTCCCGTTTAATCCATAAACAACAGATTGGTTCATGTTTGATCCATAAACAACAGAGAGGGTCTTGTTTAATCCATAAACAACAGATTGGGTTATATTAAATCCATAAACAACAAGTTGGTTCCCGTTTAATCCATAAACAACAAAGAGGGTCTTGTTTAATCCATAAACAACAGAGAGGGTCTTGTTTAATCCATAAACAACAGAGAGAGTCTTGTTTAATCCATAAACAACAGATTGGATATGTTTTGCATACACTATTGCAGCTGTATTCAATATTCCTTTCTAGTGAACAACAGTTTAAACAACTTTTACTATTACGAGATACCAAATTAAAGACCATACGTATCATCAATATTTTTCAATAACTAGAAGAAAAAAATGTATTCCAATTCCATACATCACTTGCTCTTTGATTTCATATTAGCCAATCTAAAAGGCAGTATTATCTCTTCTGCAATGACCACTTGATTAAATAAGGCTAACATTAGTGAAAAAAGCCAGAAAAAAACCAACAAAAGACAAAAAACAAACAAAGAAAAAAAATGGACAAGCATTATAATATCAAAGGTGTTCATGACGAATCAGAATCATCCAAATACATTACTATGGTGAAATAATAGGATGTGATGTGAACTCGCTAATTTGTTCTTACTCGGAAGCCGTAACATTATTTTTCTTTTCTCGTCCATGCTTGTCACAGGGAATTAATAGACAATACTTTTCATAAATGCTGACAAACCAGGTAGCAAATGACCTCTAACTACATCAAAGTCGTTTTCCTCGTTTTTAACCGTCGTATAATTCGGTCACAGGTTATTCCCAAAAGTAAATTATTGACATTGGTGATTTAATGGCAACAAAGTAATGGACATTTTTATTGTGAATTCAGCTAATAAAAAAAAACATAATACATTCACATAATTCACTTCTAAACGGAAACAATACCCTGAATTCCTGATAGTCTCATCAATGTTACACAATACGCATGCACTACATACTGATCATTATTTTCTTAACACAACTTTGTAATATAAGTCTCTCAACAATATCTATCTGACCACGTTGTACAATAGTTGAAATCTTCCGAATTGTTATTTACATATTGACCTACATACATGTAGTTACATTGTAGTTAACTTGTAATTGTAGAACAACCCCAAGTATCGTCGATGTTTCCACTACCAGCATGTTTCATCAGACAATCATCCCAGTCTATCCATTTGCTTGTTTTCTATTGTTATAGAACCTTTAGATGGTGAACGAAAAGCTGTCTCTGTAGTGGTGTAGCCATTGTCTTTTTCGTCACTTCCGTTGCTCGATTTCAAAATGGAAGTTCTCGTGGTATCGAGTATCGCTAAACGAGACTTCCGTTTTCCTTTGCAACAAGTCGATAACGCTTTTTTGAAACTTTCCCTGAAGTTCCGTGACATGAAACCGTACACAATAGGGTTCACACAACTGTTTGCATATGACATGAGGTGGAAAGCTAGGCGCATCGGCTTCAAGTAGTATATGTGGAAACCGTCCAGTACCTTGAAGGACACGAGAACATTGTTGATGAGGATTGGACCCCAGCACACCGCGAATAGCAGTACTACGACGATCAGCATGATGATAACCTAGAGAGACAAAGGAACAAGGTTCGTGTCACACTAACATCTTATAATAATCTGAAGCTCTCTTTTTGTATAACTATTTATTTGTTATTACGTTTATGTTATGATCTTCATTATCTAGGGCTATGTAGGGATAAAACGGATAAAACTATAATACATACACTCGCAATAAATAGTCTAGATTGGAAAGTATAAGCATAATCAATATATACTCGTTATAATAAAATAGTACAATTGAACCACAAGGCTTGACATGATATTACGACTTATGGAAGGTCGCCATTTTGAAGCAATAACCTTCGTCACCTGTTTACGTGTGCGCGTGTCGTCTGTACTTTTGACTGGCATACGTCTCGTCGAGTCCCCGGATGTTCCTCGTGTCGAGTCCCCGTATGCTGGATATACATTAGACGAGGATCTTTGTGACGTCATCGTATATGACGGAGACGTAGAAGACCGGGCTTCTTTATATTGACATTCACTAAAACAAAGAAATGGATTTCATAGTGAGTGTCCAGTCATCATCCCTAAAATGTTAGTTGGGAAATGCTTTATTTAGAAATGGGATTTTTGTGAATTAAGGCGAGTAGGCTAGTTAATGTGTATTAGAACACATTATGTCGTTTTTATCAGCAAAAAATGGCCGGGAGGTCAAAAGGGTCCGGCTATACTCAGATGGTATTAGTATTAGATTATGATGTTCTGTACAGATACATCATATAATGGCAGTGTTTAAATACAGTTTGGTCAGTGAAAGACGTAATGACCTCAGAAAATGTATAACTATAAATCAGAGTAGACAACCAATTGACGCAGACAGAAATTAGATTGATAAAGATGGCCGCGGGACGAGAGTACTCTGGTTCGGATAGTATTCAGAAATAACCTAGCAAACAAGCGTCTCATGGACCCTGAATAATACTGTCAGTCGTCAGAAGTAACGTAACAACTAATCGTACCATGTTAACGTTAAGTACGTGTTAAACAAGAGTTTCTATTGACTTCACGATATCACCTATGAATCATGTTATTGTATGTTACGTTACTTTGAATGGCCCATCTGCTCTTCAAGGAAAGAAAGCATTTCATCAATTAAAAGAAGTAGTATTTTACTTGCAAATTTAAATTGTAAATGCATTTTATTTGTAACATTTGAGTAGATGTAGAGTGTTTATGTTATTTTATTTCCCCATAACGTGACATAATACAATGCAATATAACATAACATTACATAATACAACCAAAA
Source organism: Pecten maximus (assembly GCF_902652985.1). Taxonomy (NCBI): domain Eukaryota; kingdom Metazoa; phylum Mollusca; class Bivalvia; order Pectinida; family Pectinidae; genus Pecten; species Pecten maximus. The sequence goes on along the minus strand of NC_047018.1, from coordinate 4,054,515 downwards.
TCATTGTCAGAACGAGGTACTTGATGATTTCAGCTACGATCAGGCTCTAAACTACATGTAGGACCAGATGTGACGTGATCAAATTTCCATAAATATGTTATGTGTTTAATTATTGTGACGCTAGATATTTGTTTTTCAAATTGAAACTCATGACGTAACCATTTACAATTATGACAAAAAATAGAGGTTCCCAAACACCTGAGGGTTGTTTAACATGTTTATCTTACTTGAGCTAGATAAACATGATAAACAATCGTCACTCGTTTGGGTACATGTTTATCCCATAACTACTTTACTTACAAATGTCACATTCAAATTCTCTCAACGTAGTAACTAAATTCTATGAACGAAATAATTACGCGACAAGATATAGTTCGTAAAGGAAAAGTTTATTCTCTGTTTGGGGTTCACAACTTATATATAATGTCTTATCTCTTATCTCTTATCAGTTTAAGGACACGAGACAAATGTTCTGATATGTTTACATTTTTGTGTTTAGGATATAAATTCGTAAAAAAGGTAAGTAGAATGATGAAAATGTGTGTGTTCTTCTTTATTCTGTTGGTACAATATTCGTACCAAATGACACCGACCTAGCAACCACTGTACAACACGGAAAAGGGAAGCTTGATGCATACGTCTATGTTAAATGCTTCGAACGTTTCATTCAAATCACTACGACTTTGGCCAGCGTTTAACTACATTTTATGTATTTTGTTGTATATTTGTTATTTTTTCTGATGGTTCATTCATTACATTGTACTTCATATCGAGAATCACGGGTGAGGTAGGGTAGTCGGTTTGGTTCGCCATGACCAATGCAATATCTCGCTTCCATGCGTTGTCTTTTCCCGCATATCAAATGGATACACTATTCTGTCTAGCCACGAATTGTAACACCGATGCCAGAATAATAGACTGTTCTGTCTAGTTACGAATTGTAATACGGGGCCAGAATAATAGACTGTTCTGTCTAGTTACGAATTGTAACACCGACGTCAGAATAATAGACTGTTCTGTCTAGTTACGAATTGTAACACCGACGACAGAATAATAGACTGTTCTGTCTAGTTACGAATTGTAACACCGACGTCAGAATAATAGACTGTTCTGTCTAGTTACGAATTGTAACACCGACGTCAGAATAATAGACTGTTCTGTCTAGTTACGAATTGTAACACCGACGTCAGAATAATAGACTGTTCTGTCTAGTTACGAATTGTAACACCGACACCAGAATAATAGACTGTTCTGTCTAGTTACGAATTGTAACACGGGGCCAGAATAATAGACTGTTCTGTCTAGTTACGAATTGTAACACGGGGCCAGAATAATAGACTGTTCTGTCTAGTTATGAATTGTAACACCGACACCAGAATAATAGACTGTTCTGTCTAGTTACGAATTGTAACACGGGGCCAGAATAATAGACTGTTCTGTCTAGTTACGAATTGTAACACCGGGCCAGAATAATAGACTGTTCTGTCTAGTTACGAATTGTAACACGGGGCCAGAATAATAGACTGTTCTGTCTAGTTACGAATTGTAACACCGGGCCAGAATAATAGACTGTTCTGTCTAATTACGAATTGTAAAACCGACGTCAGAATAATAGACTGCTCTGTCTAGTTACGAATTGTAACAGCGGGCCAGAATAATAGACTGTTCTGTCTAGTTACGAATTGTAACACCGACGACAGAATAATAGACTGTTCTGTCTAGTTACGAATTGTACACCGACACCAGAATAATAGACTGTTCTGTCTAATTACGAATTGTAACAGCGACGCCAAAATAATAGACTGCTATGTCAAGCAAGGATTTGCTATTTTATCAAATAAGAGAGTAAAATATCGTGCAATTTTGTAAACAGCGATTTGAGGGGACAATAGAAATGTAACAGAGGCATTCGAAAATGAGGACACGGAATTGGATAATTTCTAGTGCTAATATATATATATTTATATACAGGTATATGTCTAATGATGATTATTGCAGAATAGACCATTGCATTTGCCGTTAAAACCAAACTCGTCATTGAATCTCCAGTCTATGACAACAAATGCATCTCTTACGTGCATTGAATTTAACACGAAAGGTACACGATTTAAATACCCTAAGGAATCAGATCAGCGGCCAGATAGTCACTTATCGACCTAGACATCAAGTCAGATAACTTTTGTGTCAAACGATTCCCAGCTCATCGTTTCTGGTAATGCTTTAAACCATCTTCTGATAAGATTTGTATATCAATGAGAATAGTTTAACCCTAGATATCTCCAGGGATGTAAAACAAACTTTACCGCCCGGAAGGCTGTGTGACGCCATAGGATGTGACGTATCGGCTTCAGTCCTATAGCAGCAGTACATTTATCGAATGGCATTACAAATCTCTCCTGAGGTTTACGATGTAGACACCCCCCCCCCCCCCCCGATTCCCCCCCCCCCCCCCCCCCCCCCCGAGATTAGTGTTTAACCCCGAAAAGATTGACCCTCAAGACAGAAAACTTGTGACTTGTGTAAAACAATCTTCATTCATCCTCAACTATACATACCTAGACTTTGATGAGCTAATTCACTCCCTGTAATAAAGAACTTTAACTTGAAGCCTGGTTATTATAACACGACAGGCAGGAGTTTAGGATACGTGTCAAGGGATATTTACAAATGTTTACAATGGAATTTTATTTCTAATTAAACGTTTCAAAAACTACTTGGTAAAACTCAAGTTACGATTCATCGCATAAAACAATTAGGGTTTCTTATCTTTCGTTCTTTAATACCGGTAAATAGAGAAAGTATCCTGACTGGTTTAAGTTACAGGTATATTGAACGTAACATACACGCTGAATAGTCAACATATACCTACAAAATCTAGTTACTCTTCACATGTTCTACCATTAGTTACATGTATATAATATATGCTTCATGATTTAAACTCTAATTGGTTACATAAAATCATTTCAACATGTTCTCTAATTATTGTATATGTTCGTTATTCCAAATCTTCTGGTAATATGATTTCATTAAAAAGCTCTGATTAGTTACATATTTGTAGTATTGCACCGTTTACTTGTTATGATGAACTGTACAGGTGTAGGCCTGGCTGTAGTGGTTAGGAATGTTATGATGAACTGTACAGGTGTAGGCCTGGCTGTAGTTGTTAGGAATGTTATGATGAACTGTACAGGTGTAGGCCGGGCTGTAGTGGTTAGGAATGTTATGATGAACTGTACAGGTGTAGGCCTGGCTGTAGTGGTTAGGAATGTTATGATGAACTGTACAGGTGTAGGCCTGGCTGTAGTTGTTAGGAATGTTATGATGAACTGTACAGGTGTAGGCCGGGCTGTAGTGGTTAGGAATGTTATGATGAACTGTACAGGTGTAGGCCTGGCCGTAGTGGTTAGGAATGTTATGATGAACTAACTGTACAGGTGTAGGCCGGGCTGTAGTGGTTAGGGATGTTATGATGAACTGTACAGGTGTAGGCCGGGCTGTAGTGGTTGGGAATGTTATGATGAACTGTACAGGTGTAGGCCTGGCTGTAGTGGTTAGGAATGTTATGATGAACTGTACAGGTGTAGGCCTGGCTGTAGTGGTGAGGAATGTTATGATGAACTGTACAGGTGTAGGCCTGGCTGTAGTGGTTAGGAATGTTATGATGAACTGTACAGGGTGTAGGCCTGGCTGTAGTGACATACCTGCCTGAGCGCATGACCGCCCTCTTGGACACGACGTACCAGATCTCCACACATATCCAAGTGTATGTGAAAGCCATCACACCGACTGGGATGACGAAGATGATGACGAGCATGTAGAGTTCATAGGTTTGGTGGTGTTCTGGTTCTACAAAATCTATTCGGCACCAATAGGCTTTCCGAGTCGAACCTACCATAATATGTTTCTGTAAGTAAATAAAACATGTAGTCGGCACCAGTACATACCAAATAGACATGCAATGTTCTTTTGTCATTAGAGTCTGTTCAGGTGTACTGCCGCAATAAGTGTTCTGTAAGAATCAGATGTAACAAAAACTCGTTGTTTTTTTCTGTACTCATTTGCACTTCTTACTCTCTTACTTCTTTGTCCTATCGTTACGCTACTTCTTTGTCCTATCGTTGCTCTCTCACTCCTTGCCCTGCAGGTAGGGCGTAAGAATTGTACCTGCTGCTCCCATTGCATGATCGTAAGTGGCGACTAAATTTGGGATCTTATCTTTTCTCTTCTTTCTTAACAACTTTCTTCTTCCTAATGTCTCCCTTGACAATGCCTCACTTTTGGCATTTAGTTGAGCGTTCGCCGCTGTGAGGAAGGCTTTGGGTTCTGTCCCCTGGCCAAGACATACCAGAGTCATTAAAAACGGTAGTTACTACTCCTGCTTAGCGCTCAGCATATTTGGAGTGGGACGACTGGTTCGCCCATTGTCAGTATAATGTGACCGGGTGGGGTGTGCTGCTGGGTGTCTTCGGCAGTATGCTTCAGTGAGATAGCACTATAAATCGGCAAAAGTTCCGGCCTATCACAAGGAGACTTAACACGAACATACCACAGCCTCCCAAAACACACATACGCACTCACAACACGCATGCATGTCGCATGCACGGGAGGCCGTCCTTAAATGACCTTAGCTGTTAATAGGACGTTAACAAAATAAACCAAACCAAACCAAACCAAACTCCTTCGTCCTATCGTTACTCTCTCACTCCTTCGTCCTTACGTTACTCTCTCACTTCTTCGTCCTGTCATAACTGTAACTTCTTTGTCCTATCGCTACTCTCTCACTCCTTCGTCCTATCGTTACTCTCTTACTTCCTCATCCTATCGAAACTATTCCTATAACGAGATCCCAGTTTTATTTGATATATTGAACATCACATACAATCTCACTGCTACATGACCGTGATTGGTGAAGTAAAAATCTAAATGTTCAAATATCATATTCTGTGGTTCTCAAGCGTCATAGAAAAAGCCCGTTCCAATCTTGCTTCGTTACTGACGAACTATAAATTTCAGATTATAAAAGATTCATGGGCGATATCTCGTAAAACTGTAAATATCTAGACATGCGAAATAGTATCCATCGACTGTTGTGACTCACTGCTGTGTATTACCCGAAACGAGAACGCGTTATACTGATCTCTTGAGCGTATTTATTCATGTATATTAAATACTTAAGTGGTTTTATTTTACTTTTCAAATGCGAAGCAGATTAGATCAAACTAACGTTATCGATTGTTTAAACAGAATTGTCCTACATCTTTGTAGTTAACGGGTTCTTGAAGGCCACGGATTTTTGTTTGATTTAGTAGCATTCCCGGAAATATTCCAACATGATATCCGCGAACTCTGTGTTACTCAGTTTTACAATGTAAAATCCAATTGTCGAATAATATATACGTTGTGTCGAACTGTCTGGGAAATGTCTGAAAGCAATCTAAAAGTTGCGGTCAGATTTCAGCGCAGACGGGCACTTTTGGTGTATTTCAGACAGACAATGCGATTTTACCGTAGAACATGTACTATGACCCGCATGACACTTTCTGCTGGGTTTAACGAATATATCTAAGATGCCTCAGAGTAATTCCAAAGGGACATATAACGGTAAGATAGAGATGAGATAACACTGATATCAACCCCTCCCTTCGGGACACTATACATGTATGGCTCGAGTTATTGGGACTGAGGAATTGAACGTGTCGAATGCGAATATCTCAAAGTGTTGGTCGTAATAATATATTTCATGAGTGTGGCAAATATTCGTGCGAGATTTGTATATGTAAGGGGAAATTTGTGTGAGATTTGCGTGGGTATGGAATGATGTATGTAAGATGTGGAGTTTAATGTATGTTGATCCGTATGTAACGAGTGTCGGTCAGATAGATACTATATTGGTTGGTTTGTAACGACTCGTGTCGGTCAGATAGATATTATATTGGTTGGTTTGTAACGACTCGTGTCGGTCAGATAAGTATTACTGGTTTGGTGTGTAACGACTCGTGTCGGTCAGATAAGTATTACATGGTTTGGTGTGTAACGACTCGTGTCGGTCGGATAAGTATTACATGGTTTGGTGTGTAACGACCCGTGTCGGTCAGATAAGTATTACGTGGTTTGGTGTGTAACGACCCGTGTCGGTCAGATCAGTATTACCTGGTTTGGTGTGTAACGACTCGTGTCGGTCAGATAAGTATTACATGATTTGGTGTGTAACGACTCGTGCCGGTCAGATAAGTATTACATGGTTTGGTGTGTAACGACCCGTGTCGGTCAGATAAGTATTACGTGGTTTGGTGTGTAACGACCCGTGTCGGTCAGATAAGTATTACATGGTTTGGTGTGTAACGACTCGTGTCGGTCAGATAAGTATTGCATGGTTTGGTGTGTAACGACCCGGGTCGGTCAGATAAGTATTATATGGTTTGGTGTGTAACGACCCGTGTCGGTCAGATAAGTATTATATGGTTTGGTGTGTAACGACTCGTGTCGGTCAGATAAGTATTGCATGGTTTGGTGTGTAACGACCCGGGTCGGTCAGATAAGTATTATATGGTTTGGTGTGTAACGACCCGTGTCGGTCAGATAAGTATTATATGGTTTGGTGTGTAACGACCCGTGTCGGTCAGATAAGTATTACATGGTTTGGTGTGTAACGACCCGTGTCGGTCAGCTAAGTACATGTATTACATGGTTTGGTGTGTAACGACCCGTGTCGGTCAGATAAGTATTACGTGGTTTGGTTTGTAACGACTCGTGTCGGTCAGATAAGTATTACGTGGTTTGGTGTGTAACGACCCGTGTCGGTCAGCTAAGTACATGTATTACATGGTTTGGTGTGTAACGACTCGTGTCGGTCAGATAAGTACATGTATTACATGGTTTGGTGTATAACGACCCGTGTCGGTCAGATAAGTATTACGTGGTTTGGTGTGTAACGACCCGTGTCGGTCAGATAAGTATTATATGGTTTGGTGTGTAACGACCCGTGTCGGTCAGATAAGTATTACATGGTTTGGTGTGTAACGACCCGTGTCGGTCAGATAAGTATTATATGGTTTGGTGTGTAACGACCCGTGTCGGTCAGTTAAGTATTACGTGGTTTGGTGTGTAACGACCCGTGTCGGTCAGATAAGTATTATGTAGTTTGGTGTGTAACGACCCGTGTCGGTCAGATAAGTATTATGTTGATTAGTGTTATACTTGAGGTCCATCACATGAGAGTTAGATGTGTAGTTAGTGAAAAGTTGTTGTTTATCTTGTGTAAGTGATCGTGTAGTTTTATCAAATAATTAGATTTATTCTCTAATGAATAAATCAATTTATGAAAGTAGGACCGCCTTTGGGCTACTTAGGGGTTGTCTGTTATATTTTGGTGTTAATCCTTTGAAAATTACCGGAACATAACTTTCAACATCAGCCCAGAAATACGTTTTCTGTCACGGCCTGATCACAGTTATCAACGAAAACCCTCCCTCCCTTCCCTTTTATAAGTATTGTGTATTTGTGGGTGTTTCGTGGACATGTTGTTGCTCCCCTCTTTTTTGTTTATTTTTTCAGGTTCTTTCTCATGATCAGCTACAGATGGGGGTACAAATCAACGTTTACACAATTGGAAAATTATTCGTAGTCGGAACTCTTGACTTGTGAATTTATTCTTCTAGGATTGTCTGCTGGTTACCCTCTGGCACATATTCGGTATATTGATTGACGGTTAAAGTGTTATTTACACAAATTCTCCAAGTTATCGCGGAACTTCGACAAACACTAAAGTTATTGGGCCTGTTGGAGAACCTCAGGCAGTTATTGGGCCTGTTGAAGAACCTCAGGCAAGTTATTGGATTGGGCCTGTTGGAGAACCTCAGGCAAGTTATTGGACTGGGCCTGTTGGAGAACCTCAGGCAAGTTATTGGATTGGGCCTGTTGGAGAACCTCAGGCAAGTTATTTGATTGGGCCTGTTGGAGAACCTCAGGCAAGTTATTGGATTGGGCCTGTTGGAGAACCTCAGGCAAGTTATCAGAGCATAAAGAATTAAATAATACTTTATAATTTAAATAAGTAAATATTCAAGTTTAAATTTAAAGAGTAAACTTGGTGACTATATTGAAATTTGACACTATTGTGAAATTTGAGTCTTAATGATATTGATGTATAAAATTGGATTTTGTAAATTGGACATTGCCATTATGCCTATGAGGCGTGCATGTTAATAAAGCCGTGGCCTTGAATTGTCTCTTGGCGAGTCTGTTATCTTTTGTAACAACATGTTATCAGGTGAATTAGTCCGTGTAATGTTTTCGCTACGTCACTAGTGAACTATACCCTGGGAATTTTTCATTGGCTGTGCCAGTCATACATATGGACAATGCCGTGACGTCATGAATTGTGAACGGCGAAACAAAATGTCTTCCGGGTTTTTTTTTTACCTTAAAACCTGTGCTAAACTAAACTCAACCTAAAATGTAAATTTTCTAAGTTATGTGATATAAAATACTTTAAATATAAGTTTTTACGAGACTCGTCTCCAACTCATTTTTTCTTGTCTTAAATAAAAAAAACTCTTAGACTCGTTTCATAAAAGATCATACTAGTATGAGGTTTGACATGTAGTAACAGATGAAATGAACCATACCTGTCCAAACAAGACTGGGATAGCCATGACGAGGGCCTGGAACCAGATACAGAGGATGACAATCCGGGCATGGCGCATAGTACACAGGTATCGTGCTCTCAGCGGAAATAGTATCGCCATAAACCTGAAATCATACGACAGTGAAACATAAATACCGGAAGTTAGATGGAAAGAATAACAACCGTTGTCGTTTTAAAATGCCGAAGAGCTTAGTTTTAATCCACATTACGACGTTGATTAGGTGCTTACTTGATAATGACTCAATCGTATTTATCATATTGTAGCCTACCAGAAGCTGTTTGCCATGTATAATGTATTACAACAGTTTATAAAGCCATGTAAAGAAGAAATGTAACTGGACATGATAATTTCTCAGTTTTGAGATTTATATGTAATCTTTCTTAGATATTTTATCGTTTTTTTTTTTGTTTTTTTTTGCCTTTTAGATTAGAGACTCCAGATAATGCGTCCTCCGCTACATTAAAGTCTCTGTTTATCAAAACTTCAGCCATCCTTTTAAAAACGGAACGCTTACAAATGTTGGTTCAATTACGTCTAACGTATTTTGACACTTGCTGTCGATTTAAATTATATTATCCGTTGAAGTTTCCGCTGTCTTATCATGGATATGACATACCACAAGCGTGTTAGTAAAACAGTGTAACTAGAGGTAAGAAACTAATACGCCGACGGTTTAGAATCATGTTTTGGAAATCATCGTTGGAATGTATGCATTATTCAGACATTGCAACATTTATTAACGTAAACTGGAAATCGATCAATTTTCTACAGCGTGTTTTAATGATCATTCAGTCTTTCTCGGTACTATTTAATCAGGGATTCAGTCACAATGTATACTCCAGATGCGCAATTAATGCAAGATTTTATAGAACTTAATAGTGTCTCATAAATCATCAATTTACTCTTACGAAGCGTTCCTTCTGTTATATAAGATAATTCGACTTTTCCAATATGTACACCAAAACACACCATTTCTCCGATCTGTACACTAATACACACCATTTCTCCGATCTGTACACTAATACACACCATTTCTCCAATCTGTACACTAATACACACCATTTCTCCAATCTGTACACTAATACACACCATTTCTCCGATCTGTACACTAAAACACACCATTTCTCCAATCTGTACACTAATACACACCATTTCTCCAATCTGTACACTAATACACATCATTTCTCTGACCTGTACACTAAAACACACCATTTCTCCAATCTGTAAACTAATACACACCATTTCTCCGACCTGTACACTAAAACACACCATTTCTCCGATCTGTACACTAATACACACCATTTCTCCAATCTGTACACTAATATACACCATTTCAAACAGATTTTTTTCTGGTCACACGTATTTAATTTTTGATAAAAGTCCAATGGCGATATAAATGTATAGCCATGACTATAGTTGGTAAAAAAACAAACCGAATATGAAATTATTCTGGGGAGAAAGTCAAGGGAATAAATGAATGGCTGATTTACAATATATTTTATGAGTTAACATGTAACAACAGAACATTGAAATACCCTATCTCATGTCATCGTCTGACACCCACGGTTGATTGCATTACACTACGTTGCACTTATCATCCATGGGTCAACTCAGTGAAAAATCCTCGTTTCAGAGGTTTTTCGATTGGCTATGTCACATTTTCTTATCGGAATTTTAGCCAATCAGATTGAAGAAATAAAATTCGGTAGAAGCTGCATATAAACAACTGTGCCGGCGAGTGATCTCGAAAGCTTTTGTCTGACAGAGATTTCTCCCACAGTTCACCGGTTTATCTCCATTTTTAGACGTGAGTGATTTCTCTGTCAACCCCTAGAGTATGACAGATTGCACGTGCTAACCTTCTCAACCGGAAGTACTTACGGAAGTACATTTTTAGTGACATCACTAATAGTTCCCGCGTTATTATTTAATGTTAAATATGCGTATGAGACACAGAGTTTTATGAATTTATAAGATGTACTGTTGTTAACACCAGAATAGTATCGCTGATACCTTTTTCAGTGTATATTTTTAATGAATATTGTGAATTAATTTTAGACCTATGTTTTCTTGTGTAATGATATTGGGATGTATATTTTAGGGTTGTGATGGATACTTCTTCAAATGAGGAAATTCATGCGCCAACCATGTACATTTGTTTACAAACATACTTTGACCACCGATTTGATATGCAATTATTTGAAGAGGTGGGAGAAAAATAATCATTCCCTACCTAGGGAGTGTGACAAAGAAATCTCAACCCTCGGGAATATTCATGAATGTCCGACCCTCGGCAATCCTCAGGTTTGACGTTCATGAATGTACATCCCTCGGCAAGCCTCGGGTTGGGCGTTCATGAATTCCCCCTTGGGTTGAGATTTCTTTGTCACGTTCCCAAGGTAGGGACAGATTCTATTAGTCTTCTGACCAATCAAATCATACATAAGTGGTGGGTGCAGCCATATTGTTACATGTACTTTTTGAAAACAGAAAACAGAAATTAAAATATATTAAAAGGTCCTGCATTGTAATTCGATGTACTGGTTTCATGGCGGTATGTTCAATCCATGAAAACATCATTGTTCCGATGACCCATGGTCATGTTTCATTAATTAATATAATATATATACACTATGATATATTTTACTCCTGTGTGATTTACCTTGGTGCGCTCTGTCATTGTGTATTAACGATGTGTCAATATGGACCTTGTGTTTTGACAGTGTGATATAAATTGACAGAACTGTATATACAATTGTCACAAAATCCAACTCTTATCGTTGTTTTTGAATGGTGCCAAAAAGTAGTCATGGAAACGTACACTTTGTTTTTTAGGATATCAATAAAAATAACAATTCGGATGGTACCACTTGTCTGTATGAGTAATTGTTATAGGATTGATGTGTGAGCGTGACAGCCCGACACACTGATCTAGTGGAACACTTCTACACAGCACTACAGCTTTAGAAATCCCGACATATTAACTCTGACAGCCAATAACATACGAAATGTACTAATCCTAACTATCACTCACCAGAGGGCAGCAGCGAATTTAGGTCACGCGAGCGTGTTCGACAACACTACCCAGAAAACTAGAATAGATGATCTGTGCTACTTAAGAAAAAACTTAATGCCTGAGTGGAGTTGTGATATCCTACATCTAAAACGGCCTAGCTGTAATATCATGTTAGACTGCCCCTATACTGTTTACAATTCTTAAGCATCATTCATATGTAATCGAACTCAACCTATATCTACCACAGAGAAAATGCGTCCTTGAAAGGCGCGAACAGGGTCGTATTAAGTGGTATTAACAAAATTTGTTTGTATCAGATACCATAGTGCCAGACAGTCAGATTCTATTGGCAGTCTTTGTAGAGCATTACAATGCTGTCAGAATAAATCGGTTGGCTGATTAGTGAAGGAACTATCTAAACATGAACAACTTGTTCCGAATAACGAATATTAATATCGATCACTGTCACTTCGAATGTCTAAGGCTGTAAAAGTAAATATATTTATGAAGGGTGACGTGAAGGCTACTGTATACTACTAGTAGCTGCTCACTGTCCACACTGACACGCCTATAAGTCAAAAAGATCCACGATGACAGGGTTACTCCCGCTGTGTTTTGCGTGTAATAGTTCTAAGTTTAAACAATATTTCTTTTAAATTTGTCTCGACCTTCGTTCAACACACGTGTACTGGAGCTCTACTTAAAAACCTCCTGAACGGAACCGTAAAATCGCCGGTCAGTTATGGCCGGAGACACGGGCGAGCGCCGTCTAAACACAAGGAGTTTACGCTACTAAGATTTAGTTTCAAAACGATGACTGATAGGATCACTGTCGGTTCATACCAACGAAAGTAACCAATCGTTTTGGTAGAATGTATGGTATGGTTAAAATGTTCTTTGTATGTGGAAACACGATTGCATGTGATTTCTCTGTTACTTATAATATCAACACTCTACACGACAACTGAACATGCCACACGTTTCAAATATTAGACTATTATTAGACAATTATATTATATATTAGTGATATTATGTGCTAATCAATACTATGTGTACAAATCAATACAAAATAAATGTTTTTTTATGAACGTATCGTGAGAAAGCTACATTGAGAATCTGATTAAGTCTTTGCTGGATCGGGGAAAATATTTAAAAATAATCTTTCCATTACACAAAAATGTGACAGCATAAAAACAGAACGGGACTCTTTCAAGAGGAAATATTGTCACCGGTTCTGTACTCAATATATGTTAATGATTTTGAAATGAATTTGATTAATGATAAATATCCTAGCTTATTCTTTTCTTGTTGATGATTGCTGAAGACACGGTCCTATTTGCTGACAGTCCAGAAGGTTTGCAATGAATGTTCAATTCCTTATCTGATTATTCTAGAAATTGGAAACTGGAGGTTGATGTCGAAAAGACGAAACTTATCTGTGTATTTAGAAGGGATGAGAACATAAGTAATGAATCATGGAAATACACCAATCCGAATCTAGAAAATATTACAAATACTTGGGTATGTTTTTTAATTACATGTTTACAAAAACACAGAAAGATCTTACAGAACAAGGTTAAAAGACATTGGCTTGTTTAGCATCTCCCTTTAAGAATCATTGCTTGAACGTAGAAACGTACTGCTCAGTTGTTATTCACATTGCATTTTGCATTTACCGCTACATTGACCAATTACATACTTGATCTTGACCAGTAAGGCCACCTGTCGCGTCATATCCGGGGCCAAAAGAATATTATACGGCTATGCCGAAAAATATGATTTCTTTTAAAGTCTTGACCTTCGTTCAACACACGTGTACTGGAGCTTTACTAAAGAACCTCCTGAACGGAACCGTAAAATCGGCAGTCAGTTATGGCCGGAGTCACGGACGAGCGCCGTCTGAACACGACAAGGAGTTTACTATGGTGGCTCGTTAGGGCCAAGTATCAAATCTCGCATTCTCGCACTCTCGACCTTAGGTCGAGAACGCGAGAATGCGAAAACGCGACGGCGAGGGAGCGAAAACGCGAGAATGCGAAAGAGCGAAAACGCGAGAATGCGAAAACTCGACGGCGAGAATGCGAAAACGCGACGGCGAAAACGCGAGATTAATCTCGCACTCTCGCCGTCGCAATTTCGCTCCCTCGCCGTCGAGTTTTCGCATTCTCGCGTTTTCGACCTAAGGTCGAGAGTGCGAGAATGCGAGATTGTGCTTTAGCGGACGCCCTCGCACTCTCGCTTCCTCGCATATATATATATATAACCAACATAATGTATATCATTATGTATGTTCCTTACGCGAGAGAGCGAGAGTGCGAGGGCGGCCGTTAAAGCACAATCTCGCATTCTCGCACTCTCGACCTTAGGTAGAAAACGCGAGAATACGAAAACTCGACGGCGAGGGAGCGAAATTGCGACGGCGCGAGTGCGAGATTAATCTCGCGATTTCGCCGTCGCGTTTTCGCATTCTCGCCGTCGAGTTTTCGCATTCTCGCGTTTTCGCTCTTTCGCATTCTCACGTTTTCGCTCCCTCGCCGTCGCGTTTTCGCATTCTCGCGTTCTCGACCTAAGGTCGAGAGTGCGAGTATGCGAGCTTTGATACTTGGCCCTAACGAGCCACCATAGTTTACGCTACTAAGATTTAGTTTCAAAACGATGACTGATAGGATCACTGTCGGTTATACCATCGAAAGTAACCAATAGTTTTGGTAGAATGTGCTCTTGATTCTTTGTATGTGATTTCTCTGTTACTTATAATATCAACATTCTACACGACAACTGAACATGCCACACATTTCAAATATTAGACTATTATTAGACAATTATATTATATATTAGAAATGATCAGGAATTAACAGTTATTTCTATGATAGTCGGTCATGAAACTGAACTTGCGTCCTGTCTGACGAACAAGGTAGACTCTCGTTGACGTTTGATACAGAATACACACGCAATGTTAATTAAATGCCGATTCTAGTGATAGTATGTGCTAATCAATACTATGTGTACAAATCAATACAAAAGAAATGTTTTTTTATGAACGTATCGTGAGAAAGCTACACTGAGAATCTGATTAAGTCTTTGCTGGATCGGGGAAAATATTTAAAAATCATATTTTCATTACACAAAAATGTGACAGCATAAAAACTTCCCGAACAGAACGGGACTCTTTCAAGAGGAAATATTGTCACCGGTTCTGTACTCAATATATGTTAATGATTTTGAAATGAATTTGATTAATGATAAATATCCTAGCTTATTCTTTTCTTGTTGATGATTGCTGAAGACACGGTCCTATTTGCTGACAGTCCAGAAGGTTTGCAATGAATGTTCAATTCCTTATCTGATTATTCTAGAAATTGGAAACTGGAGGTTGATGTCGAAAAGACGAAACTTATCTGTGTATTTAGAAGGGATGAGAACATAAGTAATGAATCATGGAAATACACCAATCCGAATCTAGAAAATATTACAAATACTTGGGTATGTTTTTTAATTACAAGTTTACAAAAACACAGAAAAATCTTGCAGAACAAGGTTAAAAGGCATTGGCTTGTTTAGCATATCCCTTTAAGAATCATTGCTTGAACGTAGAAACGTACTGCTCAGTTTTTTATTCACATGTTAGAAGTTAAAAAGTGCACACTTAAATTTGTGTAAGAGAATACTAAAGGTTAGACAATTTACGAGTATATTCTGAATTGGGTTGTTAACCTGTATATGTTGTTAGGAAAGTATGAGTGTTTAAATAGTGGTTCAAGCTTCATAAAACGGATAACTTAATTGTAAAAAACTTGTTATAATGAGCTAACGGAGATGAGTAATATTCAAAATGAATTAGCATTGCTAGGGCTCGAATATACGTTTGACACTTTCGTTCCTGAAAACTTCGCTTTTCAAATAACAAAACAGACATTGATTGATATTACTAAGTAAAATATACTAGCAAAGGCATTTGCCTTCCCGAAAGGTTTATCATACACAAATTTGATAGATAATTATTGTGACCAATTTTATCTTCGTAAACCTAATCTAATTGAAATCTAAATGGTCATTCTTACTTGG
Source organism: Pecten maximus (assembly GCF_902652985.1). NCBI lineage: Eukaryota > Metazoa > Mollusca > Bivalvia > Pectinida > Pectinidae > Pecten > Pecten maximus. Next base: position 4,038,786 of record NC_047018.1, on the reverse strand, counting down.
TTACATGGACATCTAACAACACACCATAACGGGTCACGTCAGGATGACCATTTGAATTAACCTATCAAATTACTACTTACAGAATCCTGGAAGTGAATTTCGTATGTGCGAAAGAGCACGAGTAGAGTGCATAGCTTGCATAATGTGTCAATCTCTTTCAAGTCATTTCGTCCAACGAAGCATATAGCTATATATATGGTTTACCCAAATGGTCAGCTTCATACGCATGATGTGACGAATGGGCGGTGACAACTTATGCGATTTCGTTAGATGTTCATATAACGTAGTGAGAATGGCCATCTAGATTTTAATTAAATTGTCATGTCACAAATTAAATATTGAAGATGGTAAATACCACAACATTCTGCGTAGAAACAAAATATGCAACAAATGTAACCTACAACAAGAGGCCCATGGGGCCTGTATCGCTCACCTGGTTGGATTAGACCAATTGTCAAAATAATGTTCATATTCAATTTGTTTTATTTGTAAAACTCTAACAATGCTATATATGGTTATAGTGTGGGAATCCAAACTGCTCTAAAGAGTAATGAAGTCCAGACTCTCTAAGGTCTGAAAGACCTCAAGAATTGTTTATAGAACATGCATTCATCACTTTATGACTAGTAGCGATTTAAAGGAATTACCTCTATTTCAACTATTGGGCCCAGCCCCTTTGGCCCTTCGGGGGTCAGAGTGACCATTTATGCAAAATCTGTTCCCCTGTTTCTGACCAAATTGGGTTCAAATCCATTCATAACTTTATGACTAGTAGCGATTCAAAGGAATTACCTCTATTTCCCCCACTGGGCCCCGCCTTTTTGGCCCCTTTAGGGTCAGAATCACCATTTATGCAAAATCTCTTCCCCCTTCCCCCAAGGATGTTTCGGACCGAATTGGGTTCAAATCCATTCATAACTGTATGACTAGTAGCAATTTAAAGGAATTACCTCTATTTCTCTTATTGGGCCCCACCCATTTGGCCCCTCCGGGGTCAGAGCCACCATTTATGCAAAATCTGTTCCCGTTCTGCCAAGGATGTTTCTGGCCAAATTTGGTCAAAATCCAATAAGAACTTTTTGACTAGTAGCGATTTGAAGCAAATGTTGACGGACGGACGGACGACGGACGACGGACGCCGCGCCATGGCATAAGTTCACCGGACCTTCGGTCCAGGTGAGCTAAAAATGAAGAAGAATTCCATTTTATTCTGACATGTCCGTTTTATAAAGATTTAAGGTTAAGGTTATAAAAAAGATGTTTCGGACCGAATTGGGTTCAAATCCATTCATAACTTTATGACTAGTAGCGATTCAAAGGAATTACCTCTATTTCCCCTATTGGGCCCCGCCCCTTTAGCCCCTTTGGGGTCAGAGCCACCATTTATGCAAAATCTATTCCCCTTCCCCCAAAGGATGTTTCTGACCAATTTGGGTTCAAATCCATTCATAACTTTATGACAAGTAGCGATTTAAAGGAATTACCTCTATTTCCCCCACTGGGCCCTGCCCTTTTGGCCCCTCCGGGGTCAGAGTCACCATTTATGCAAAATCTGGTCCTCTTCCCCCAAGGATGTTTCTGACCAAATTGGGTTCAAATCCATTCATAACTTTATGACTAGTAGCAATTTAAAGGAATTAACTCTATTTCCCCTATTTGGCCCCGCCCCTATGGCCCCTTGGGGGTCAGTGTCACCATTTATGCAAAATAGGTTCCTCTTCCTCCAAGGAAGTTTCTGACCAAATTGGGTTCAAATCCATTCATAACTTTATGACAAGTAGCGATTTAAAGCAATTACCTCTATTTCCCTTATTGGGCCGCGCCCTTTTAGCCCCTTTGGGGTCAGAGCCACCATTTATGCAAAATCTGTTCCCCTTCCCCCAAAGATTTTTTTTTTTTTTTTTTTGTTTGTTTGTTTTGTTTAACGTCCTACTAACAGCCAGGGTCATTTAAGGACGTGCCAGGTTTGGAGGTGGAGGAAAGCCGGAGTACCCGGAGAAAAACCACCGACCTACGGTCAGTACCTGGCAACTGCCCCACGTAGGTTTCGAACTCGCAACCCAGAGGTGGAGGGCTAGTGTTAAAGTGTCGGGACACCTTAACCACTCGGCCACCGCGGCCCCAAACAAGTAGCGATTTAAAGCAATTACCTCTATTTCCCTTATTGGGCCGCGCCCTTTTAGCCCCTTTGGGGTCAGAGCCACCATTTATGCAAAATCTGTTCCCCTTCCCCCAAAGATATCTCTGACCAAATTGGGTTCAAATCCATTCATAACTTTATGACAAGTAGCGATTAAAAGGAATTACCTCTATTTCCCCTATTGGGCCCCGCCCCTTTGGCCCCTCCGGGGTCAGAGCCACCATTTATGCAAAATCTGTTCCCCTTCCCCCAAGGATGTTTCGGACCAAATTGGGTTCAAATCCATTCATAACTTTATGACTAGTAGTGATTCAAAGGAATTACCTCTATTTCCCCTATTGGGCCCCGCCCCTTTGGCCCCTCCAGAGTCAGAGCCACCATTTATGCAAAATCTCTTCCCCTTCCCCCAAGGATGTTTCTGACCAAATTGGGTTCAAATCCATTCATAACTTTATGACAAGTAGCGATTTAGAGGAATTACCTCTATTTCCCATATTTGGCCCCGCCCCTTTGGCCCCTTTGAGGTCAGAGTCACCATTTATGCAAAATCTGTTCCCCTTTCCCCAAGGATGTTTCTGACCAAATTGGGTTCAAATCCATTTATAACTTTATGACTAGTAGCGATTTAAAGGAATTACCTCTATTTCCCCTATTGGGCCCCGCCCCTTTGGCCCCTCGGGGGTTAGAGTCACCATTTATGCAAAATCTGTTCCCGTTCTGCCAAGGATGTTTCTGGCCAAATTTGGTCAAAATCCAATAAGAACTTTTTGACTAGTAGCGATTTGAAGCAAATGTTGACGGACGGACGGACGACGGACGACGGACGCCGCGCCATGGCATAAGTTCACCGGACCTTCGGTCCAGGTGAGCTAAAAATGAAGAAGAATTCCATTTTATTCTGACATTTCCGTTTTATAAAGATTTAAGGTTAAGGTTATAAAAAGGATTATTAAAGACCATCTGTTTTGAAGTTAAGTAAGCTTCTATGTGTTGATAATGTAAAAAGAATTATCCAATTTCTAGCATACAAAAGGCGTAATTGAAAACTCAATTGTTCTTATAGTATAATGCAGTACAGAGCATATCTAACACGTAACACTAATAATACCTACTGTATGTTTTGATATGTACATTTTGTTAGGTTAATTTTCTACGTCACTTTCCTGGAATCGATTTAAATTTACTATTAACTACTCGATACAATAGTTGTTTCTGGTTTTTAAGATTAAAATGAATCAAAGAATTATGTTTTGTACTGGTCTACATGTTTATATCAATTACATTTAACGATGTTTAGATATGGCAATAGTCACAATAATTTAGTATTTGAGATTGATCCACTACTTATAATTTTATGAAATTGTGTGGAAGTGAGTGTGAAAGGTGTGCTGTTTAGACTATGTATAATTATTATACCTATCTGGAACCGGTCTATGGAAAAGACTTATATAGGGTAATCCTGTTGTCTGATCCTATTATTTCATATATATAAATATTTAAAAAACTTAACAAATGATAATAATATACATAAATAATATTTAAATTTCTAATATAATTAGGTTTATTGATTGTATGTATATTGAACATGTATTTGTATATATTTGGAATAATAGTAACCTATTTTTGAATTGAATTGAATTGACTTATAATTTTATTTACAATATATTATTATTACTACACTTTATATGACACTATTACATTGATTACTCTCCTTTTTACATGTATTCGTATGACGTACTGATACATAATCATATGCTGTTATTTTCTTTATGGACTGGAAGGCCTACGGAATAACTGAACTGACTCGGTGAATCTGTTAAGGTGCCTGGCAAATAGACGTAAGACTTGTTATTGTACTGGTTATCAATCTAAAGGGCCGTGGTGTTTTATCTCCGCGGTGTCTTCATCATACAGCGGAATGACAAGTTCTCGTTGGTAATGGTGAAACCTCTTGTGCAAAGTTAAATTTAATTAAAATGATTTTCATACTATCGATGTAAATTTTGGTTGGGGCTTGACGTCCTAAAAGTGATTGTCTCTAGTTTCTAACTTCGAGTGCACGAGAAGATCGATTCGATACAAATTGGGCAAGCTTAATTGAATTTGATAATTTTCAGAATTAAATTTGAAGGTGAAATATGACACGATGAAGCCCTTAACATGTGCATAAGACTACAATTTGATTACGGGGTAGCTTCACGGTATTTCTCACGTGCAGAGGATTCGGCCGATATATGTATCAAATATTTATTGCAAACTGTGACGCTGCTTTCAAACATTTATGATACGATGCGATAGAGTTATGGTTAAACATAGTGTTATGATATTGCCCCAAACACCTATGAAAATAACCATTTTCTCTTTATTGGGGACTTATTTTGTTAGTGAGAGATTTTAAACTTATTTACCAAATGGTAAATAAAATATACCGTGCTTTCTAGATTAATCATAGAAGTCGTACATTTTCATTAAGCTTACACCTGTTTGTAGGTCGACAATATATACAAGACCGAGGTAAGTATCTGGCGCAAAAGAGCCGGCATTGTTCATCCTAGACGACACGTTCACGACATATGGATGTGGCACATAAATATTTAAGTTGTTTTGTTTGATGTGCTCGTGCGCTCTTCGATAAATCAGATTGGTATAAAAGCCAACACAAGTCGACCAAGAGAGAAGTACAACTCACTCCCATTGGCATTTGTATGTTGCTTGTCTGCTGAATAGCATTGCCACCAATCCAAGAAAGAGGATTTCAAACAGAAATTATATCATTTCATTGAATTGATTTATGTATCTAAAAAAAGAGACCCAGGACATCAATAGAATGCTGACTAGTTAACGAGACGAATATTCTCTCAAAATCTATAAAGCGTGTGTAAAATGTAAACAAAAGAACATTCACACGGAGCCTATCAGCGGGAATTAAAAAGCGTTATATACGTCAAAATTAAATTCAAATAGGGAACTAACATTATGACGACGACCAATAAACTTTCGAACGGTTATCATCAACCGCCATCTGTCATAAACCAGTGTTTTATTTGACAAATTAGATAATCCGCTTTCACACCAGGTAGTAAAAAAGCAATAATCAATCTTAAAAAATGAAAAAAATATCCCATGGTCCAGACGGATTGTTAGATAAATGTTATATTGAGGGAAATTTGTTTTTACTTCCAGTTTTACATTTACTATTCAACAATATAATATATTCAGGATGTATCACAAGGTGAATGGTCATCTGCAATTATTGTACCTGTATATATATGTAAACTAGGTGTATGTACTGACCCAAATAACATAAGAGGCATATACGTTTACTAAGTTGTCTATGTAAACTTTGTATCACTATACTAATAAACGTCTCTTAGATAACTGATGCCCTATTTTGATTTTCGTCCTTGAGTTAGTACTTTGGACGTTATCTTTTCTTAGCAATCAATTATTTCAAAAACTTTGGCAGAAAAAAGAGATTATATTGCTGTTTTGTTGATTTCCGGAAGGCATTTGATAATGTTGATGGGTTAGACTGTGGCATAAATTATCAAAGCTGGGAATCAGAGGTAAATTTCTAGAGACAGCAATAAACCCATTCATTCCTTGTTGAAGTTATTTGTATAATTTAACGGCAGATGCTCAAATTATTTCAAAAGCAATTCCGGATCAGTGCAATATGCCACTTTACTTTTTCTTTACTTATCAATGATTTTGAAAATAGTTATATTGTGAATGGTGCCACCAATTACGACTTTGGAGAACTTAGATTCTTTCTGCTTTTGTATGCAGATGATTTAGATTTGATTTCTGAATCAATCGAAGGTCTTTAAGATCTTTCAGATAACTTACCCCAAAAAATTGAAACTATTGGTGGTACGGATAAAACCAAAATATCTGTTTTAGAAATGATGTAAAAAGACCATGAATACTGGAAATACAATGATAGTAACAGCGAGATCAAAGACATTTTTTGTTATCTTGGTGCCCTGTGTAGATAATGTAGCTCATCGGGGCAGTATCGCACTTTTCGCTTTAATGTCTAAATGTAACCGCGTCTAACTAAATATTAAGACATTGTTCGACCTTTTCGATACATTTGTTGGAAGTGTTTTAAATCATTCTTGTGAATATGGGGGAGGTCTAATGGCACAGTGATAGAAAAGATTTTGTAAAAATATATTTGTTGTCAAAAAATATATCTGTAATGCTATGGTTTATGTTGAATTAGGTCGATTGCCATTGGCAAATGAGAGTATTTTTAGAATGATAGATATTGGTTTATATTATCAAATCATGATAATTGTATTTTAAATATTTTTTTGTGTCACTAGAAACTACCAATATATCCTTAATTCAGTTTGCTGGTGTTTGTAAAACAAAAATCTTTTGAACTTGGATAGGGTTTTATGTGGACGAGATATGCTCCTTCCGGCATCAGTTTGTTACATGTACCCTTGATCAAACAGCGTCTAGAAGATCAGGCTAAGCAAACCATATTTAATTCTTTAAATATTTCCAGTAGATGTGATTTACATAAGCATCTAATAAACGATATCACTTTACAATATTGCTTAACTTAATCATTACATAAACAACATGGAATTGCAGTAACTAAGCTACGTTTGTCTGCACATAATCTTACTATAGAAGTTGGTAGAAGTAGAAATATTGTTAGGGATAATAGAATTTGTAACAATTGTACACAAAACGAGATTGAGGATGAATTTCACTTTTTACTTGTATGTCCTAAGAATTCATATTGAAGGAGGATAATTGTCAAACAGTATTACTGGTATAAAACATCGATCTTTAAAGCTTTAAATTTACTGAATTCAAATAAGATAAAGGAACTCCATAGCTTAGGTGAATTCATTGTAAGGGCAAATAAACATAGAAACATAAAATAAGTGTTAAACTATATTGTAAAATCGATAGTACGTTATATATATATTCATAGCGGTAAAACTATTCGCTAAAAGTAGTAAGTATGGCCATATATGTGTGTGACGATATAGAGTGATCTTATATTATGTACCTTATGTGATATGTATATGTTCATGTGCATATGTTATCCTTTGTATTTTGAACAATATGATGTAATATTTTTGTACAAAACTGATTCGTTGTCAAGCCAAAGTAATGAAATGCATTGAATTGTGTCCTGACCTGGTAAATTATTTTATTAGTCAAGTCATGTACAAGTGTGAAAAAAAACAAACAACAAAGTCTGACACGCAAAGGGTAGTTTTCCCCATGTCCATGTATTATTGTCTATAAGTATAATATTGTCAACAAACTACAGATAATGGCAACCAGGAACGCATGGTTTGAAGGTAACAACTCCAATGGTATTGTCCAGTGGAAAAGTGGAAAACTAATATCAAAAATAATGTTACCTAATGTTAGGCCTGTATCGAACACTGCGAGTATCGCAATGGGGAATATACTACACCAAGAGTTTACTCAAAATAGATATGCCTGTTTACATAGCCTGTGATACACTCGTGGATATTCATATGTATGGCTTTGTACTACTGCTCATTTACATTATTGTACGTAACGTTAAATGGTTCTAAACAAGTCATTAGTGTGGCATTCATTTCACTGTATATGAGCCATGGTCAATTTGTGGGTTCCTGGGGGAACCAAAACATTCACATGTTTCGTACGTGCGGGGCAGACCGTTGGTGTTTATTAAACCCTTTCTACGTCAGAGTGGTCAATAATTAGACATGTGATTAGATAGCTAGAGTATCGTTTAATGAGGTGGGTGATAAGGTAGGCAGTCACGTGATATGTCCGAAATCACGACCACCTAAAAATTCATACAGTCTGTTGGAGACTCTGGGCAAATCTTTCTGATCTGACTGACGAACATGAACTTGATGTCCGTCGCCATCTTGCCCGCCTGGTATATAACTTAACTAGAATATACTAGAAAATCTGATATTATCCAGTTACTCACTACTTCTATCACCGTATATCATCGTCCACACACGAGTATAGAGAATATGCAAAGCGAGTGCTTGGAAATAGAAGTTTCGGTACTTCAAACAAACTTGACAGACATAATGATAAAAATTCACAAACAATATCATGCATTCATTTTTTTTAATGAGATTATAAAATAGTTCCTTATATAACCAATTTACTAAAATTAAATGGACAGTTGTTTTCCGTCACTGTCGAAATAAAATGAAACATATCAGGGAGGTGTAATCCGACGGTAGAAGTACTAGTGGTGGTTACAAGATATATCCAACACATTTATTACTGTATAATAATCGTTCGCATTGATTAGCTTTCTTGGAGTGTATCGTTTCAGTACAGCTAATCTTACATTTATGTATAAACCTACCGTAAATATATCGTATATGGTTGACTACTGGATATGTCTAGTTTGTGGTGTTATGTTGTATGGTAGACTAATGGACATGTACATGCGATGTATCCAACTATCGTCCTATTTCTATCACATGTTGCTTTAGTAAGATATTAGAAAAAAAATTGTTTTTAAACATTTATATAATCACTTAATACAATATGAAATTATTACACAATATCAGTCTGGATTTATCCCAGGTGATTCTACTGTCAACTAACTACTATCATTGTATAATACAATTATTCAAAAATTAGATGAAGGACTTGAAATTAGATCAATATTCTGTGATGTTAGCAAAGCATTTGATCGAGTCTGGCATCCTGGTTTACTATTTAAACTTGACATGTATGGCATCAAAGGTAAGCTCCTTAATTGGTTTAAGGATTATCTTTTAAACCGTAAACATAAGGTCATGACAGAAGGTTTCTGTTCATCACCATGTCAGGTAAGTGCTGGTGTCCCCCAGGGATCAGTCCTCGGCCCTTTTCTATTTCTTATTTACATCAATGATATCACTGAATGTATAACTAATGAAAAAAGATTATTTGCAGATGACACATCTCTCTTTAGAGTAATACATACCACTCCATTAGATGCTGCCAACAGTCTATCTACTGACTTAGTAAATGTTGATGTATGGTCCAAAAATGGGACATTAAGTTTAATCCAAATAAAACTGAATCATTAACTTTTAGTCGTAAAAGGAATATAATTAGTCCTGATGTTTTATTTCAAAATGAAATCGTATCTAATGTTACATCACATAAACACCTTGGTGTATTTTTCTCTGCAGATGGTAAATGGTAAATGGCATCATCACATTGACTATATCTATAATAAAGCATATACACGTCTTAATTTACTAAAGTCAGTAAAATATAAAATGAGTCGAAAAACCTTAGTTACTTTATATACTTCTTATATTAGACCCATTTTAGAGTATGGTGATATTATTTTTGATAACTGTACGCAAGAAGAAGCAAAACTTCTTGAATCAATACAAATAGAAGCTGCCCGTATTATTACAGGACTGCGTAAGGGAACCTCTCATTATAAACTTTACTGTGGACTTGGTTGGGACACCCTTGCTGCAAGACGGAAAAAACATAGATTAATACTCCTTTACAAAATTCTCTGTGGAACTTCACCAACTTATCTGAATGAATTAATTGAGCCATACTTTACTAATGCAAATCCATATTTATTACGTAATGATAGAATGTTTACTATTCCATTATGCAGAACCAATATCTACGCAAAAAGTTTTATTCCAGCCACATTGAAAGATTATAATGAACTTGCAGCAAGGTGTGACCTTACCAGTATTACATCAATTTATCAGTTTAAAAAACTTTTAAATATGCATTTAAGTGACATCAGATTCGAAAATATTAATTATGCCTATTTTAATGCTGGTACCAGGAAAAACAATGTACTTCTTTGTCAATTAAGAAATAATGTGAGTAATCTTAACTCTGACTTACACAGAGATCATCTTTCTGAATCTCCAGTATGTACATGTGGAAACGCCCATGAAACAGTAGAACATTTTTATCATCATAATCATTATAATTTAAATATATTTTTGTCTGGCTGTGAAACTTGTAATAAACTAACTAACTTAAATATATTTGATAATGTCATTGAGTTCATTAGAGCCACCAATAGATTTTTACTATAGATTAAACCCCATTATTGTTCTGCGATCTGCAATTTCTTTCTTTCCTTATTAAGCCCTATATATGGTCACCTACCCCTACCCCCTTTTTTCTGATTGGCATGAAATTTGTAATACTTAACATATTATAATAATATATTCCAAGTATTACATATGAAATATTACATAGCTCTGAATCAAATCAATTGATTATGAAATAAGTAAGGACAATATCAGTCCACTAATACCATTCTACTAAATTTCTTTTCTTCCATATTCTACAATATATTTGTCCATGACTGAATATAGTATCCATGACTTAATCCAAAAAATCATGGGTGGATGACCAATGGCTAGTAAGCCAGTATGGACTTTTTAGGTCTGTATCCCATGGGTGGATGGATTATGTCTTGGATAATGTATTCTAAATCCTCCAAAATTTATACAAATTGAAAATACATTTAAGACAAGCCAACTTTTATTAATAATAATCATAGAATTGTCCTTACTACTCAAATTACATATTCATACCATATTATATTATATATGTACTAAGTAATATCTTTATTGCATTGGAATTACTTAGTTCTATTAAATTAGCAATTTTATATAATTATATATGTATATACACCTTGTTACAAGGAGATAACTTATATAGGCATATGCCTGTTGTTAAATCCTTTTCTTTATCGAATAAAATTTAGTGAAATTGAAAATTGAATGGACATGTCTAGTTTGGGGTGTTATGTTGTATGGTAGACAACTAGATATCTCTAGTTTGGGGTGTTATGTTGTATGGTAGACTAATGGATATGTCTAGTTTGGGGTGTTATGTTGTATGGTAGACAACTAGATATCTCTAGTTTGGGGTGTTATGTTGTATGGTAGACTACTGGATATATGTCTTATTTATAAGTTTTATATTGTATGACAATATACTCAACAACACAAGGACACTTACCGTTCCACGCTCATGACTGTGAGAGTCATCACAGAACATATCACGGACACGTTTTGGACATAAACGTATGCTTTACACAGAAACGCACCAAGACGCCAACTGTACGAGAAAAACGTCACACCCTAGAAACAGAACAAAAAACAATTTGATATGTCACGCAAATCTCTGTCTGAAACCTAATAGTAGATAGTGGAGTAAGCAGTTATAGAATTGTGTAATCAATAAATATCGAATCGAATGCCTATTTTTGTCTAGATTTCAAAAACAAAAGTGAATCCAGATGTTACATTACTTTATATCGGGTTTTTAAGTAGAAAAGATTGCTTGGCATAATAGGTGAATATGATTGTAATTGGCTCACTGGTTTATTTGAGTGAAGTGGTTTGTGTCATCTCGATCTGAAGTTGATGTTTGGCCTTGCCGATCCTTTATTCTTTATACGGACGTATTTTACGTACTGACACCAACAACTTCTAGTTACTATAATTACTTAGTATTTCCTTTCTTTGCTTAATAGTAACCCGTCGGTCATTGGCAATCGATCTCTCTATTCACGATGAGCCTTTGAGTCTTCATTTTATTGAGGGAATTGATAGCTGCTAATCTGCTACTAAAACGTGATGTTCGACGTCTTTACTCTACTTCATAACCAACTTTATAAATTATTTGTGATTGTCCTAAAACTGACTCGTAATTGTGATCTCTCGAATGAATGTACATTTCAGTCTCATTGGATTCAATATGAGGACACTCTTACTCTTTATAGACTTGTATCGTCCTCGCTCAGTAACTTCGTCAATTATTTAATATATGTAGATATAGTTCTGTTACTTCAAACCAGTCATGTGACAATATGGGATCACTGATGGTACAGCATCCATTGTTGTGTATTATTTGAAATGTCCGTATTGTACTTCCGGTATGGTTAGTTTGCCTTCCCTCAATGGCTAGGTGAGGTATTGATGTACCCGGCCTCTCAACAAGGGGATGTACAGACAGATGTTCTCCCAGTGGCTAGGTGGCGTATTAATGTACCCTCCCTCTTAACAAAGGAAGTACAGACAGACCTTCTCCAAATGGATCGGTGAGGTATTGATGTACCCTCCCTCTTAACAAAGGACGTACAAACAGACCTTCTCCAAATGGATCGGTGAGGTATTGATGTACCCTCCCTCTCAACGAGGGGTTGTACAGACATACCTTCTACAAATGGCTAGGTTGCATATTAATGTACCCTCCCTCTTAACAGAGGATGTAGGACAGACGAACCTTCTCGCAATGGCTAGGTGAGGTATTTAGGTACTCCTCCCCTCTTAAGAAGGGGTTGTACAGACAGACCTCCCTATGGATATGTGAGGAATTGAAGATCCCCCTCTCTCAACAAAAGAAATGCAGACGAACAACAGTATACAATGTCTCTAGAGCACGTCTCAGATACAGAGGAGACAAGTCTCTATTCTGGTAATAGCTTCGTAACATGTCAACAGAGTACATCGTGCCCTACACAGTAACAAATGATAAATATCGTACACCGCAACAGATGCACTGTAGAATTAATTTGGTCCCCCGGAAATCTACATGCAGGATTTGTAATCAATTTTGGGATTATGAAGATAGCCAATATCCTGGTTAGGAAGCAATACTTAATACCATGATAGTCACAAGGGAATCTTAATTGCCTAAACGTGTTAATGGTTACCAGAATATAGGCCGTTTTAATTGATGGCGTCGGCTAGATTTCGGAGATCGTAAGATTCTACTGTCGTGGTTCTTTGCATTGCCAATGAAAGTACTTTGGGAATCTATGTTGTAAATGTAGAACTCACAAATTGACACATTATTTAGATGACAATCGAACGATTTAGATTATTTTAACAGATTTTACAATGTCAATTACTACTGCAGAATCAATTGCTCCTGAGGAGAATGAATCATTGCATTACAAACTGTTCTTTTTCACTATCTGGGAATTTGGGGAAATTAACGTCACTATGTAGACAGCCGAGGTATACTAGAGATGTCGGTGATCTGTATCAACTCTCAGTGTTATTTGAAGTTAGTTTTGGTACAATATTACGAGCGCTATCGTAAATAAATCACATCGTATAAAGATCGAATGGTGATTATACAACCAATATCTACACTGTTGGTGTCTACTAATAAAAGACGTTTCTCAATACCGGTAATGCTACATACACTGCACCAAGCCATCTTGGGAATATTCATCACACTTGTTTTATCGGGGCACGAGAAAAGCTTTTGTAAAATTACCAAAGGTTTTAAGAACTAGGTCATGTCAACCGCTGTTTTCCGGGAAGAAAAAGTATACTTTGCTATTTTGTACTAGTTTTTAAAAACCCTTTTTGCTACAATAAAAAAAACAGCTGACCTTCCAAGTTCCGGTAATTGTGCTTTGGAAATAACAAGCCGATCAATTATTGGTAAACTTCTACGTGACGCAGAAGATTCCTTATTATATCTGACAAATATCTTTACATTATCTGTACATTTATTGATATCGTATCCCCATGTTTCATACATGTATGTATGCTATGTGCGAAGGGGATTCACATACACACACACACACACACACACACACACACCCACACGTATATTCTGTTTTCTTTCTCAAGGGTGGAGTAGAAGGGCTAGTGACACACACAGGTTTTGTATTCTTTCAGAGTTGATGTTAACGCAGTTATTCAGACACACAGATTTAGTCTTCTTTGTGGGTTGTTTTAGAGGCGGTTATTCAAACGTACTGATTTTGATTTCTGTCGGGATTGTAGAGGTGGTATTCACAAATACAGATTTTGTTTTACCTTCGGGTTTGGGTTGGAGAAGGTTATTCATGCATACAGATTTTGTGTCTCTCGGGGTTGGTGTTGAGGCGGTTTTTCACATACACAGATTTATTTTTTTTTATCTTTCGGGGTATTGTTGCAGAGGGCTTTTCACCAATACATGTATTTTCGATGTGGGTTAAAAAAATGCCTTTTTCTCATACATGTATATGTATTTTTTCGGGACGCGTTGAATGGCATTATTTACACACAGACTGGGGTGGGTCGGAGTTTTTCACACGCAAAATATCCATGTCAGGTCTACATACTTTTTAAAGTTTGAAATATTTTTTTTAAGAAACTTCCTTTGTAATCTAACGCCCCGTGTATTGATCTCGTACCACCGAAGTAACATCAAGCTTATTCATTAGTCTTATTATTACATATTAGGTTTCCACATATGAGAATTCCGGGTTTAAAGTAGGTTTCCCTCTGATTTGTAATTCTATCATTTCCGTCCACCAGACAGTGCATTAAACCCGATATGTACGATATAAGAGTACTTGTGTTACTTACATATGATGGTTAACCATTAATAAATACGAGTCGCTCCACACTGGCACGGGATCGCTACAGAAACAAGCATATGTCAAATTTTGGGAGTAAGAGGACAAACAATCAGTGTCAGGGACGAAAACCATAGCATCATGATAAATAATAAATAAAAAAGATCTTCGATTTTCGAGTAACAAGCAGCCATATCTATATAATACGCATGCATATAATTAATGTAAGAATGTGAAAATTAGGAAACCGTCCATGTAGTGAATTAAGTTTTGTTTAAATTGACTTATACCTCGTCCGTTTTGTAAATCTTACTTAAAATATACCCTACAAAACACACACAAACGTAAAAAGGAACCGAACCACACCTCTGTTCCCTCTTATGCATCGGAGAAAGAATAACTAATTAAAAAGAGGACTAATAACATTCAGGGAATAGAAAGAGGACCGAATACCATTCATGGATTAGAAAGTGGTCCAAATACCTTTCATGGATTAGAAAGAAGATGGAATGCCATTCATAGATTAGAAAGAGGATGGAATGCCATTCATAGATTAGAAAGAGGATGGAAAGCCATTCATGGATCAGAAAGAGAATCAATGCAATTCATTCAAAAATGTAGATTAGAAGGAGATAAGTAAAGCTTAGCAGTCGAGCAGAAAGAGTCACGTTCTTTGGAGTGAAATTATCATTGCCGAGTCTTGGTATAACAGTTAAACTAATGTCAAACTCCTCTTGCATTACCAGACGATATAATGCACTGGTTATGCTGAGCAGTGGTAACATGTATTGACGTAAAGGTTCTATGGAATTCCTATGTTATAAGCTTTATCAATGGAGCTACAATGATGGATATAGAAATAACGAGAGGAAGATCAGCTCGTGAACGCCTGATCAGGAAATCGGACAGCACGTTCTACAGGATAATTTATCACATTAGGTAATGGTATGTTGATGTCACAGGGAATGTGCAGTCATCCTGTATGGTTTTTGATTGGCAAAACTTATCGCCCTTCTCGGCATCAGTGATAATGAGGGTACATACTATTTCAGCCCATTCGAACAAAAGAGTTCTTCATGGAATTACGTCATCGCGACATTATGCATTACTGTTTATCGTTGTGTCGGAGAATATCAACACATAAAAAAATGTAAGAGAAATACGAATAATCGTTTTTCTCATTGTTATCTCATTATATTATTTTTTCGCTTGGATTGAATTTGCTTTTCGACGAATATAATTTGTGAAAAAATGTGGACATGCTGAATCTCAAGCTTCCCTTTCAATGCCTATTTTGAGCAGCATTTGGTGGTTCCCTGTATTGGCTCGTGCTTTCCGGGTAAACATCGAAGTGAATTAAGCAGTTTTTTATTTGTTGTAATCCCAGTGGTAGCCGCTAATCGCTGTTTGTAATGTCATTGCTACAATACTTAATTATGTGTAATCGTGTAGACATTTTTTTGTAGATATCAAATGAAAAGAAATGTTTCCAAAGTGGCCAAAAAGCATGTTTATGTTATTTATATTTTACATTAGAAGATATCGAATAAAGGGTACGACGATGTCAGGAAATATAGAACCGATTGCCATGAATATTGACATGAGTGAACTTTGCGACAAAGCTACTGTGAATTGCAATTATTTTCTCAGTATCTAGGCTAAAACAAAAAATGCTATAATTCTCAGTAAAAATTACGCGGTAACAGGAAGAATCCAATTTTAGTTTTCGAAGGGGGAGGGGGATTTTTAAACAAAATATGGAAATTTGTCACATAAAGATGAGTTAACCCCCTTTTATATTTCAATACATTGTTCTGTCAATGACCTTGTGCCACAGCCAATCATGGCTCCTGACAACATAAGCTTACGTATCTGCCGTGCCACGTTGTTGTTTACTTGAAGACGACTTTTCATTTTCTTAACTAGGTGTTTATCCTGTATGTCTGCATTGGGTGTTCTTACATAAATGGTCCTACCGTGTACAGAATGTAGTCATCAGACCGTGTACAGAATGTAGCCATCAGACCGTGTACAGAATGTAGTCATCAGACCGTGTACAGAATGTAGTCATCAGACCGTGTACAGAATGTAGCCATCAGACCGTGTACATAATGTAGTCATCAGACCGTGTACAGAATGTAGTCATCAGACCGTGTACAGAATGTAGCCATCAGACCGTGTACAGAATGTAGTCATCAGACCGTGTACAGAATGTAGTCATCAGACCGTGTACAGAATGTAGTCATCAGACCGTGTACAGAATGTAGCCATCAGACCGTGTACAGAATGTAGCCATCAGACCGTGTACAGAATGTAGTCATCAGACCGTGTACAGAATGTAGTCATCAGACCGTGTACAGAATGTAGTCATCAGACCGTGTACAGAATGTAGTCATCAGACCGTGTACAGAATGTAGTCATCAGACCGTGTACAGAATGTAGTCATCAGACCGTGTACAGAATGTAGTCATCAGACAGTACTAAGTTTACGGATTTTATATAGTAACGCTTTCTTTCTAGCCACAGTGGGAGATTCAGCGGAGCTTGTGATCTGCACTTTTTGATATGTATATGTACATAAATGTATATATGGGACATATCTAAGTGTGGACAATAAATGTCTTACAAGACACATATTGCTTACAAAACGTATAACTGACTTAGATGTCTTATAAGACACACGTAGCTTACAAAACGTATAACTGACTTAGATGTCTTACAAGACACGTGTAGCTTACAAAAAGTATAACTAACTTAGATGTCTTACACCATAGCTTACAAAATATATAATTAACATAAATGTCTTCCACCATATATGTAGCTAAAAAAACCTCAGCTTATAAAACGTATACTTGAATCTGATGTCTTAGCCCACAGCTTATATTACGTTAAACTGGATTAGATATCTTACAATAAGCTTATAAAACATATATCTGACTTACATAATCTTGAAATAGTCTTATAATTAAGTTAAAAATGGTTTGTGGGTTTTCCTCAGAAAAATACAATATTCATTTGACATCAATTATCAGAAAAGCCATGATTGTACACGAATGCTCGACTCGAGATGGATTCAGAATTAAAAGCGCCAAGCTTATGGTGGCTGATCATACAATGCTAGTTATATTTTAGATACGAAATCTTCATTTCATTCGATCACAAACGGAATCAATCGTTCGAAACGATTTACATAAATGAGACGACGAAAAGGTACACATTTGTATAACAGGCGAGGGAAATCACATAGTGTTGTCTTGATGTAATCGCGTCCCTTGGTAGTAAGACTATTCTTTGACCTTGGTACCAGAACTGTGCCTGGCCTGGGGCCACAGAGAACTTGGGACATTCTGTAGTTTGCTATCACACACCGACACAAATCATCATTGGGATAACGGTATGTCAGTAGTAAGTATACTATGGAGAGTTACGAAATGCTCGGCTTTTCATCCATGAGAGAAATAATGTTATGTTCCTGAAAAGCTTTACTTTTGCTATCACCAGATTAAAGCGACAAAACGCAGCATATAGCTAACCATCACGAAGTGGTCGATCGGAATCGGAACACTTGTAATTAAAATCAATGTTAGGAGACTCGTCAAAGAGACTTATATCTGAGGTTGTAGAAATACTTCAGTAAGGTATCCTCGATTAGGTACATATAGTATAAGGTATATATATATGTATCTTTAATATTTTTTCGTATGACTTGCCTCAGACATTTAATAAATACTATACTGACCCTAGGACGCATAAAGTACACAATACCTACTCTCATGATTACAAAGTAACCAAACTAAGACCTCTGTTGGCTCACGATAGTTATTTACTTTAGTGATATCATGAACATTCTGTACCAAAGCATTGAGCGGTAGTATGGTCTGAACCCCGGATAGCTGTAGTCACTCAGTACTGTTTGTATATTCAGAAGAATAGCATCACTCAGAAGGAGAATGGAATTATAGGATAATGGGTTTGGTTAAGATAAAGAAAACAATGAATGAAGGGGGTTACAATAATCTATACAGGATTACTACACATGCAGACAGTGTTATAATTTAAGGTGGTAAAGAAATACATGTGTACTGACGTATCTAAAGTAGCATTATACCTAAATTGACTTGATTTTTAGGGTAATGTTGATGATAGTACATAGGGATTGAGAAGTAATCAAGTCATGAGTATAAATATATACTCCGATGGATTGTTAGAAAAAAAACACGAAATTGGGACTTCCCTTCTGGCATGCATTTTTAGACACTTCGGATCGTCTGTTTTTGTAATTAAAAGAAGCTGATTTTAAAAAGTGAATATCTCAGCTCAGTGAAAGTAGAAAGGCACCTATAGCTAGTCTAAGTCATGGCTGGAAAATCAGTGATGCTGTGGTGGTAATGTCTTCATTTACTAGATATAGTTAAGTCTCTCCCTATCTAATATATCTAATATAACGCGTGGCCCTTTTCCCAAACCTGTGATAATACCATCTGTTCAATTGACACCAGTGATTATCCCTTTGTTTGCCCTTTTTACATTTCAACAATTTAAGTATAACACTTATGTTCCATTTAATATAGTGTACATTATTATACTATGGAATCGTTTCTAATATACATGGTTTTAATACATATATGTCTTTATATAAATAATTCATCTCATATTAAAGCCTCTCCCACATTTATGATGCCCATTGGCCTCATACAGCCCTCATCCCACAAAGCGACAACGTTACTCAATAGACATTTCAATTCTTTCTGTTGGGCTCGGGCAATATCTTCCTTACACAGAATATCCACATGGTCAAATATGGCCAGACAATGCGCGTGCTTTGTTATCGTGTTCATTGTGCGTACTATAAAACAATCATTTACCTCCCTTAAGGTCGATAACAACCCATGAAAATGACACCTTTGGTAAATATTCTTGCCTCTAAATGATAAACTACTGTGTCGACCTGAACGAGGGTAGATAATAATACAATATAAATTACATTTCGTTGGTAGTACGTATAATCTTTCTACTCAGGCTACCGTTGTATTTCTGACGAAAATTAAACATTGTGTGTAGACCGGTCACATCATCCAGTAGCCTATCTCAATGTTTACCATTGTATCAGGTGTCAAGTATTCGTATGTCATACGATTTCTTTTGAAGTAGGAAATAACAGAAAACAGAAGCGTCTGCTATTACATAAACATACAGTCATAGGTGTCAGTAACGTTTTCGTCATTCTGATCGTGGATAGATGGAGAGATAGAAACACAATCCATCTACTGTTACAGAACAGTCTCCTTTCTAATATCATACGTCGCTTTTGATTTAGCGCAATTTTGAAAATTTTGGTACAAGTTCATGATGCTTAAATATCTCTTTTAAATTCGAACATTGATCTTTTTTGTGCTCCGTAGATTTTAATTCTAAATAAAATTCCATTATAATATATAAAATACCGATTGCACAACGCACAATAAACATATATCTCCTCACATGTAATGCTACAAAGCGGAACGGGGATTGAAAACAATACAATATAATTCACATTGTCATTTACTAGGGAAATATGAAATCATACAGATATTTTAATATCGCATGTTGACAAGTACACATCAGTCGTAAGTATATCTCTAACATAATGGAATACCTTGTGTAGACCAATTCAGTCCATCAGTCGTAAGTCTATCTCTAACATAATGGAATACCATGTGTAGACCAATTCAGTACACACCAGTCGTAAGTCTGTCTCTAACATAATGGAATACCTTGTGTAGACCAATTCAGTCCATCAGTCGTAAGTCTATCTCTAACATAATGGAATACCTTGTGTAGACCAATTCAGTCCACACCAGTCGTAAGTCTATCTCTAACATAATGGAATACCTTGTGTAGACCAATTCAGTCCACATCAGTCGTAAGTCGGTCTCTAACATAATGGAATACCGTGTGTAGACCAATTCAGTCCACACCAGTCCACAGCCTATCTCTAACATAATGGAATACCGTGTGTAGACCAATTCAGTCCACATCAGTCGTAAGCCTATCTCTAACATAATGGAATACCGTGTGTAGACCAAATCAGTCCACAACAGTCGTTAGTCTATCTCTAACATAATGGAATACCGTGTGTAGACCAATTCAGTCCACATCAGTCGTAAGCCTTTCTCTAACATAATGGAATACCTTGTGTAGACCAATTCAGTCCACATCAGTCGTAAGTCTGTCTCTAACATAATGGAATACCTTGTGTAGACCAATTCAGTCCATCAGTCGTAAGTCTGTCTCTAACATAATGGAATACCTTGTGTAGACCAATTCAGTCCACACCAGTCGTAAGCCTATCTCTAACATAATGGAATACCTTGTGTAGACCAATTCAGTACACACCAGTCGTAAGCCTATCTCTCTAACATAATGGAATACCTTGTGTAGACCAATTCAGTCCACATCAGTCGTAAGTCTGTCTCTAACATAATGGAATACCTTGTGTAGACCAATTCAGTCCATCAGTCGTAAGTCTGTCTCTAACATAATGGAATACCTTGTGTAGACCAATTCAGTCCACACCAGTCCACAGCCTATCTCTAACATAATGGAATACCTTGTGTAGACCAATTCAGTACACACCAGTCGTAAGCCTATCTCTAACATAATGGAATACTTTGTGTATACCAATTCAGTACACACCAGTCGTAAGCCTTTCTCTAACATAATGGAATACCGTGTGTAGACCAATTCAGTCCATCAGTCGTAAGTCTGTCTCTAACATAATGGAATACCTTGTGTAGACCAATTCAGTCCTCATCAGTCGTAAGCCTATCTCTAACATAATGGAATACCTTGTGTAGACCAATTCAGTCCACATCAGTCGTAAGTCTGTCTCTAACATAATGGAATACCTTGTGTAGACCAATTCAGTACACACCAGTCGTACGTCTGTCTCTAACATAATGGAATACCTTGTGTAGACCAATTCAGTCCACATCAGTCGTAAGTCTATCTCTAACATAATGGAATACCATGTGTAGACCAATTCAGTACACACCAGTCGTAAGTCTGTCTCTAACATAATGGAATACCTTGTGTAGACCAATTCAGTCCATCAGTCGTAAGTCTATCTCTAACATAATGGAATACCTTGTGTAGACCAATTCAGTCCACACCAGTCGTAAGTCTATCTCTAACATAATGGAATACCTTGTGTAGACCAATTCAGTCCACATCAGTCGTAAGTCGGTCTCTAACATAATGGAATACCGTGTGTAGACCAATTCAGTCCACACCAGTCCACAGCCTATCTCTAACATAATGGAATACCGTGTGTAGACCAATTCAGTCCACATCAGTCGTAAGCCTATCTCTAACATAATGGAATACCGTGTGTAGACCAAATCAGTCCACAACAGTCGTTAGTCTATCTCTAACATAATGGAATACCGTGTGTAGACCAATTCAGTCCACATCAGTCGTAAGTCTCTAACATAATGGAATACCTTGTGTAGACCAATTCAGTCCACATCAATCGTAAGTCTGTCTCTAACATAATGGAATACCTTGTGTAGACCAATTCAGTCCATCAGTCGTAAGTCTGTCTCTAACATAATGGAATACCTTGTGTAGACCAATTCAGTCCACACCAGTCCACAGCCTATCTCTAACATAATGGAATACCTTGTGTAGACCAATTCAGTACACACCAGTCGTAAGCCTATCTCTCTAACATAATGGAATACCTTGTGTAGACCAATTCAGTCCACATCAATCGTAAGTCTGTCTCTAACATAATGGAATACCTTGTGTAGACCAATTCAGTCCATCAGTCGTAAGTCTGTCTCTAACATAATGGAATACCTTGTGTAGACCAATTCAGTCCACACCAGTCCACAGCCTATCTCTAACATAATGGAATACCTTGTGTAGACCAATTCAGTACACACCAGTCGTAAGCCTATCTCTAACATAATGGAATACCTTGTGTAGACCAATTCAGTACACACCAGTCGTAAGCCTTTCTCTAACATAATGGAATACCGTGTGTAGACCAATTCAGTCCATCAGTCGTAAGTCTGTCTCTAACATAATGGAATACCTTGTGTAGACCAATTCAGTCCTCATCAGTCGTAAGCCTATCTCTAACATAATGGAATACCTTGTGTAGACCAATTCAGTCCACATCAGTCGTAAGTCTGTCTCTAACATAATGGAATACCTTGTGTAGACCAATTCAGTACACACCAGTCGTACGTCTGTCTCTAACATAATGGAATACCTTGTGTAGACCAATTCAGTACACACCAGTCGTACGTCTGTCTCTAACATAATGGAATACCTTGTGTAGACCAATTCAGTCCACATCAGTCGTAAGCCTAACTCTCTAACATAATGGAATACCGTGTGTAGACCAATTCAGTACACATCCAGTCGTACGTCTGTCTCTAACATAATGGAATACCGTGTGTAGACCAATTCAGTACACACCAGTCGTACGTCTGTCTCTAACATAATGGAATACCGTGTGTAGACCAATTCAGTCCACATCAGTCGTTAGCCTATCTCCGACACCATTGTATGATAAGGTAGCAAGCGTTCAAACATCATACTTCCTTAGAAGTATGAAATACCAGTATGTAGAGCAGTTCTTCATTCCTCTGCATAACCTCTTTCTACTCCATAATAGCTTACCTATATAACGTTACGTAGTCATAGCTATTTTAGAAGTTGATACGGATATACCAATAAGAAATGAGTTATGTCTAAAATTCATTCAGGACGACTCGTATCGTAACATTTATTTACACCCCACAAACACATGTGCTATTGTTACTCACAGAACATCCGAGATAAATTATTTGAGTTATTTGAAAGACGCATCGCGAAAGTCATTTATGATGCTGCAGAATTGACATAAATAACGATTGTGTGTATTTTATGTTGACAGGTATAAATCAGATCTGAGAATGCTGCAGTACGTTATCCTCAACTTCAGCTTTGGACCTTCGTTATTTACGACTTTTGTAGCGTTTTCTCAGTCTCTCCGTGCTCCCCACCAAAATAAACTGGTGATGATGCATTGTTTCCGAAATCTTCTCGTGGCTTCTGGCTCTGAATTTGTTCCATTATTCAAGACGTTGCTCTCGTAACCTAATTCAACTCCTGTGCTTATGTTCAGTTCCTAATTCAAATGTGAGCTCACTTTCCATACTGGTTGATGCTTTATTGGCACAACTCCAATGATAATTACTTACTTTTTGATCCCGACAATAAAACTCGCCGAATGACGGGAATTAAGGACGAGAATAGATTTGGAGACAAGTCCTAATGTTTGTTGTATAACCATCATTACATTGACTAGAATCACTGTTTATACTATATGAAGACGATTAGTGGCCAATAACACATGCGTGCTGTAATAACAATGGTTGAACATCTGTACTCATGCTACTACCTGTAATGTATGTTAATATCCCCTTAGCTCCATACTCTTTTCACGTTAAGAGAAAGGATGACTCTTTATTCCATGGACATGCATGTCAATTTTCATCAAAAACGGCATCGGAATTAATCGTGAGTCCGTCCCTAGTGGTTTATACGGGTGTCCATAACTTAGCCTGCTTACGAAACGCCAAAAAGAACATATTTGAAGCCGTCAACTCAGCTCCAGCGTCAACGGTGCCCGGACGCCTACGCAAATGCCCTTGTGTTTTGCAACTGTTTGAATTAGTAGAACATTTTCGGTTTGCGTTCGTTCCTAAGATATATAATTATGTACGTAAAAAAGGAATTTTACCGATACAAGTAAGGTGTTCCAGGAAATCCGTATTCTCTCGGACCTTGCCCTTCTGAAGGTCACTGTTATGTAACGGATATTCGGTAACTTTGTGACATTAGTATTGAAGTGATAACTTGACATAACATGATTGGTGTGCGAGGGTGGTGAGTCCGAAAGCCACGGGCATGTAATGCTCGTGCAAGGCAAGCGCGAGTAATTCCGATTATACACGGTATGGTGATAATGACTACCTCATTGATATATAATTGGCATGACATTCTATTTCCTCAGAGTAACCAACGTAAAGCGGAAATTAACGGGGGTGTAGCCATTTTGTTAATTTAGCAGTTCGCACTGTAGACCAGTAAAAATAGAAACATTAACACCTTGAACTAATGTCAAGTGGATCTCAACTCTATGTCGGGATTTCACAGAGCATCATTCACATAGCCATGTTCATTTCAGGGCCACGTAAAACCATCCTTACAGAGTCAATTCTAAAATACTATTTCGTATTGTTTTGGATTATGGTATATAAGCATAATTTTGTATGGTCAATTTTTATTTTTCAATATTGGTATGTACATTATATCTACATGCCCCTTGATAGATATTCTATATGTTGCCTGATCTTTTATTCAGCTATCTGTGATTGTTTTTGTGTCTGTATTTCTGTGAAAGTCGTAATACTATACAAGTAATACTAATGACGTAAAGTGTTTAAAACACCTAATACCATATAAGTTCATACACTCCATCTCTGTGCCCACTGTCATTGACCTGATACCATATAAGGTCATAACTCCATCTCTGTGCCCACTGTCATTGACTTGATACCATATAAGGTCATACGATTCATTTCCGTGTCCACTGTCATTGACCTGATACCATATAAGGTCATAGGATCCATTTCTGTGCCCACTGTCATTGACCTGATACCATATAAGGTCATAGGATCCATCTCCGTGCCCACTGTCATTGACCTTATACCATATAAGGTCATACGATCAATCTCCGTACCCACTGTCATTGACCTGATACCATATATAATTATGAAACAGAAAAAGGTGAGATTTACCTGCTACATTGTATATGACCTAAATTTGAATTAAGTGATCGTAAGCGGTACGACATTCGATAATGTTTTATGACCTTAAAGATTTACGAAGACGAAGGGACACACATGAGTAAACAAATACCAACCTGGCATAATATACGTCAGAAGCACGAAGGATGTTTTGTCTGGATGTTAAAAAAAACATTTTTTATCGTGACATTGCGTCATTGCGCTGCCCGGCCAGTTCCAATGATAATTTGTGTTATTACTTGTTATGTTTCTGGGTTTTCTGACAGTAAGCTCTGTGGTATGGTATTGTTCCATTCCGTCGTCAAGCTGGCGGAACTGGTCTGCAGTTGTTTACTTCGTTTAGATTGAATGTTGGAATCGTGTGAACCACTCCTTCTTTTCAACAGAATTTAGTTTGCTGTCTTTGTAAATAAAATATATTTTCTGGTATTAAGGCAGAAAGTGAGAGAAGTTATTCTCTGTATGTCAGTAAGGTAGCGTACGGTCTCCACTCTGTCGCCATAACAACATTAGATAATGAACTTTTGACCAATAAAATGGCTCGTTCCAATCATCAGTTTGGATCGGACGCTTGAACAATGAAGACATGCGGAGAGGAATTTAGAAGTACTAATTGTTAGCCCGATAGATAGGTTGGCATATACACGCTCATTTTCCCCTACCTAGTGCCATGGAAGGGGAACAGCAACATTTCTGTTAAATACTCGGTAATTACATTGGTCTTTATAGTACAGTGATGTTTTGTTTAAGTATACAAGTGTATATTTTCCAGTTCGACTGAAAACCATTTTCAATATTTCCCAATTATAGTGTTTTTGTACGTCACTTATCCCTTCATAAGAAATTAAATGTTATAATAAACAACTAGAAATCTCATCAAAATGTAAACAAAACAGTGATTCGATTCTAGGTACAAGGACCATACAAAGGTATTCCGGAAGTGACGTCTTCTACTTCAAAGGCAAGAACCATACAGTGTATATATATACATATGTTCCTCAATACCACGTATCTTAAAAAAAGAACAATGATATTGCCAATAGAACCATCGAGCTGTATAAAAAATACATATATATTTTGAAATAAAATCATTATGAGGATCAAGAAACCAAGAAACATTTTTATTCCGTAGTCTTCATCCAGTACATATTCCGTCGATATCGATCAGCCGTTATATAGACGGTATAAGTCTGGGAAAGCATGTACATTTTTATGTTACCCTTGGTAAAGAAAAAATAATAACAAAAATTTAAACCACCACACAGCTTGATAGAAAACTGTCCCTGTTGGCAACGTTGCAGGTATAGAAAGTAAGGAAAATGTAGAAGAGGTTACACCAACTATAAATCGACAAAACAAGTTGGCCGAGAGAGAAGCTTATTTGTTCCCATCTCTATGTCAGTAGTCAGCCAGAAGATCATTACACCAAACCTATCAAATATTCAACCCATTCTTGCCGTTTCATTCTAAAATACTTCAAATGTTGTAGTTTCGTGTGTATATTTTTGTTTTTATCTAAAAGCTTCTGACGCAGGTAGCAAGGTTATTGCCTTATTATTTGACTTTACTTAAAGACTTACTGCCATTAGATATACATGTATAGAGGATATTGAATGTTTCACGAGTATGACAAAATATCGATATTTTCACGAGTGCGAAGCACGAGTGAAAAATATCGAAATATTCTGTCATACGAGTGAAATAATAAATTAATAGTGTCAAAAAGTGCGGGAATCAGTAATGACGTCATCTCTTTGTGATGTTACTCAACGTCAACTTGACGGTGCCATTTTGAAAGGACTGATCATAGCATATTTAAGAGTTTTCTGCAGTTATAGGATAATCTGTGCATGAATAGCTAACGTCAAGTGAGTATTTTGTCAAAAACTAGTCTGAAAATTTCAGAAATACAGCAAAACAACCAATTTATCTATCTCCGATTCGACTGAAAAAATCGGCAAGTTTCAACGAGGTGAATACAAAGGTCCGCTCTGATTGGTCAAAAACAGAAAAACTTATATTTTCACTGCAAAATCTTTTATTTTCACTGCTAATCGCTGCAGTGAAAATTTAAGTTTTATTAGTTTGATAAATTTCTATATTTCACTGGCAAAAATGCAATAAAAAACATTATTGTGAAAGACATTTTATCCAACTCCCCTAGGGCCAAAAGTCGGGACTGCTGCAAGTCTAGAAATATGACATTCCGATTTTCCTATTGAGAACTTTCTTTTTCATGATAGTTCAATCCCCGATAAGACATTTGTATGTCTCAGATGATATTTTAGTATTGAATGTGTTTCCTACCGGATGTCGACTGCTGACAAACATTACGTGATATCAAGAGATCTCTGTCGGTAAATGCTATAAAACTTAGGGTCCCCGTCATGATTTCATTCGTGAATATTGTTGTTTCCTTATAAGATATGAAGACGGATACTTTTGACGACTCGTGGGATCTCTTATAAACTGCTACATCAGAACACATTAATCCAAAGGTTTTGGTTTGGATTTAAATCGTTTAACGTTCGATCATTGTTAAAGTCATCTTAGGCCGGCCTCCCCGGAGTGTGGGCTGCAGGAATGTGGTGGATTTTTGTATGTTTTGGGTGGTTCGCGTTTGTTTCCTTGTGTTACCACGGAAATCAACGTCTATTTTATAGTGCAACCCCATTGAAATACACTATCGAAGTAACCCAGTAAAACACACTCAGACACATTATACCGACAATGGGCGAATCAATCGATAGTTCCATTCTCAAAATACTAAATATTAAGTAAGAATACATTAAGACTTGTATGTATCGGCAAGAGGTCAAGGGAGACATTAGGAAGGAAAAAACTTTTGGATCGTATCTTTTCTCTATTTTCTCAGCAAGATAGGGGGTGACATGTATTGGTATTGCTCTGAATTTCTCTAAAAAAAACATAGGAGATCGTACAATGTATGTATTGGTGTGGTCGTCTCTAAAGAGCTGTCATATATCATCCGTGTTAAATCTCGGTGTTTGTAAATGAGTATGTACTTTTTATTGACTTCACGTCAAAGTGACAGACCGACATAAACAATAAGTAGATTATCCCTGTCCTATCTCAGTGTACCAGTACAATGTTACTATAAATATTATTTCTCTGTTATATACACACGTTGGCGTCGTAAAACACTTGTACTTCAATACAGATCTAGAGCAGAGCGAGAAAAAGAGAAAAGTCATCTCAACGCCAGTAATAAAGATGACATCTTCATTGACAATATTTATCAAAACGCACATGTTATCACAAAACATGAGAACCAACTAGAGTACCACCCAATGTAGGGTTACTCTAACTATATGGTTACACATACACATTGTGACAAATACACATTGTGACATATACACATTGTAGCATATACACATTGTAACATATACACTTTGTGACATATACACATTGTGACATATACACATTGTAACATATACACATTGTAACAAATACACATTGTGACAAATACACATTGTAACAAATATACATTGTAACAAATACACATTGTGACAAATATACATTGTAACAAATACACATTGTAACAAATACACATTGTAACATATACACATTGTGACATATACACATTGTGACATATACACATTGTGACAAATACACATTGTAATAAATATACATTGTAACAAATATACATTGTAACATATACACATTGTGACATATACACATTGTGACATATACACATTGTGACAAATACACATTGTAATAAATATACATTGTAACAAATATACATTGTAACAAATACACATTGTGACAAATACACATTGTGACATATACACATTGTGACAAATACACATTGTGACAAATACACATTGTGACAAATACACATTGTGACAAATACACATTGTGACATATACACATTGTGACAAATACACATTGTGACAAATACACATTGTAACAAATACACATTGTAACAAATACACATTGTGACAAATACACATTGTGACATATACACATTGTGACAAATACACATTGTGACAAATACACATTGTAACAAATACACATTGTAACATATACACATTGTGACATATACACATTGTGACATATACACATTGTGACAAATACACATTGTAATAAATATACATTGTAACAAATATACATTGTAACATATACACATTGTGACATATACACATTGTAACAAATACACATTGTGACATATACACATTGTGACATATACACATTGTGACAAATACACATTGTGACAAATACACATTGTGACATATACACATTGTAACAAATACACATTGTGACATATACACATTGTGACATATACACATTGTGACAAATACACATTGTGACAAATACACATTGTGACACATAAACAATGTACTGTTACTTTGCAAAATATAGCTCACAATATCACAATTACAGACACGTGTTTATAGGGAAAATGTCCATCACCTCAATAAGGTAGTGTTATACATAAGTAGATAAAGAGGGACGACAGCAGACAAAGGACGACAGCAGACAATGGGCGACAGCAGACAGGGGCGACACGACAATGGGCGACAGTAGACATAGGGCGACAGGACAATGGGCGACAGCAGACATAGGGCGACAGGACAATGGGCGACAGCAGACATAGGGCGACAGGACAATGGGCGACAGCAGACAAAGGGACGACAGGACAATGGGCGACAGCAGACAAAGGGGCGACAGGACAATGGGCGACAGCAGACATAGGGCGACAGGACAATGGGCGACAGCAGACAAAGGGAGACAAGACAATGGGCGACAGCACACAAAGAGGCGACAGGACAATGGGCAACAGCATACATAGGGCGACATGACAATGGGCGACAGCAGACAAAGGGTGACAAGACAATGGGCGACAGCAGACATAGGGCGACAGGACAATGGGCGACAGCAGACATAAGACGACAGTAGGCATAGGGCGACAGGACAAAGGGCGACAGCAGACATAGGGCGACAGGACAATGGGCAACAGCAGACATAGGGCGAAAGGACAATGGGCGACAGCAGACAAAGGGAGACAAGACAATGGGCGACAGCACACAAAGGGGCGACAGGACAATGGGCTACAGCATACATAGGGCGACATGACAATGGGCGACAGCAGACAAAGGGTGACAAGACAATGGGCGACAGCAGACATAGGGCGATAGGACAATGGGCGACAGCAGACATAAGACGACAGTAGGCATAGGGCGACAGGACAAAGGGCGACAGCAGACATAGGGCGACGGGACAATGGGCGACAGCAGACATAGGGCGACAGGACAATGGGCGACAGCAGATAAAGGGGCGACAGGACAATGGGCGACAGCAGACAAAGGGGCAACAGGACAATGGGCAACAGCAGACATAGGGCGACAGCAGACAAAGGGCGACAGTAGACAAAGGGAGACAAGACAATGGGCGACAGCAGACAAAGGGGCGACAGGACAATGGGCGACAGCAGTCAAAGGGGCGACAGAACAATGGGCGACAGCAGACATAGGTCGACAGCAGACATAGGACGACAGTAGACATTGGGCAACAGGACAATGGGCGACAGCAGACATAGGGCGACAGGACAATGGGCGACAGCAGACAAAGGGACGACAGGACAATGGGCGACAGCAGACAAAGGGGCGACAGGACAATGGGCGACAGCAGACATAGGGCGACAGGACAATGGGCGACAGCAGACAAAGGGAGACAAGACAATGGGCGACAGCAGACAAAGGGAGACAAGACAATGGGCGACAGCACACAAAGTGGCGACAGGACAATGGGCGACAGCAGACAAAGGGGCGACAGGATAATGGGCGACAGCAGACAAAGGGCGACAAGACAATGGGCGACAGCAGACATAGGGCGACAGGACAATGGGCGACAGCAGACATAAGGGCGAAAGGACAATGGGCGACAGCAGACAAAGGGAGACAAGACAATGGGCGACAGCACACAAAGGGGCGACATGACAATGGGCGACAGCAGACAAAGGGTGACAAGACAATGGGCGACAGCAGACATAGGGCGATAGGACAATGGGCGACAGCAGACATAAGACGACAGTAGGCATAGGGCGACAGGACAAAGGGCGACAGCAGACATAGGGCGACAGGACAATGGGCGACAGCAGACAAAGGGGCGACAGGACAATGGGCGACAGCAGACAAAGGGACGACAGGACAATGGGCGACAGCAGACAAAGGGGCGACAGGACAATGGGCGACAGCAGACATAGGGCGACAGGACAATGGGCGACAGCAGACAAAGGGAGACAAGACAATGGGCGACAGCAGACAAAGGGAGACAAGACAATGGGCGACAGCACACAAAGTGGCGACAGGACAATGGGCGACAGCAGACAAAGGGGCGACAGGATAATGGGCGACAGCAGACAAAGGGCGACAAGACAATGGGCGACAGCAGACATAGGGCGACAGGACAATGGGCGACAGCAGACATAAGGGCGAAAGGACAATGGGCGACAGCAGACAAAGGGAGACAAGACAATGGGCGACAGCACACAAAGGGGCGACATGACAATGGGCGACAGCAGACAAAGGGTGACAAGACAATGGGCGACAGCAGACATAGGGCGATAGGACAATGGGCGACAGCAGACATAAGACGACAGTAGGCATAGGGCGACAGGACAAAGGGCGACAGCAGACATAGGGCGACAGGACAATGGGCGACAGCAGACAAAGGGGCGACAGGACAATGGGCGACAGCAGATAAAGGGGCGACAGGACAATGGGCGACAGCAGACAAAGGGGCAACAGGACAATGGGCAACAGCAGACATAGGGCGACAGCAGACAAAGGGCGACAGTAGACATAGGGCGACAGGACAATGGGCGACAGCAGACAAAGGGGCGACAGGACAATGGGCGACAGCAGTCAAAGGGGCGACAGAACAATGGGCGACAGCAGACATAGGGCGACAGCAGACATAGGACGACAGTAGACATTGGGCGACAGGACAATGGGCGACAGTAGACATACGACGACAGTAGACATAGGGCCGACATACGTATTGTATCATGAGGCCGACATAAGTATTGTATCAGGAGGGCCGACATAAGTATTGTTCCGGAGGCCGACCATAAGTATGTACCTGAGGGCCGACATAAGTATTGTATCCTGAGGGCCGACATAAGTATTGTATCCTGAGGGCCGACATAAGTATTGTATCCTGAGGGCCGACATAAGTATTGTATCCTGAGGGCCGACATAAGTATTGTATCCTGAGGGCCGACATAAGTGCACTTTTAAGATTTAGTGACATTATAGCTCCTCAGTAGATTAAAGGTGACACCATGACGCCTGAGTAGATTTAGGTTTTTACAGGATCATTTATTTTCGTTAGTAGATTGTGGGTTAATAATTGACGTCAGCACGCCTATGTAGATAATGTGATAGAAGCAGGGCGCCTATGTACAAAAAGTGATAAAAGTAGGGCGCCTATGTAGAAACGGATAGAAGCAGGGCGCCTTTGTAGAAACGGGATAGAAGCAGGGCGTCTATGTTGAAACAGGGATAGAAGTAGGGCGCCTTTGTAGAAACAGGAATATAAGCAGGGCGCCTACGAAGAAACAGGGATAGAAGCAGGGCGCCTTTGTAGAAACAGGAATATAAGCAGGGCGCCTACGTGTACGAAGAAACAGGGATAGAAGCAGGGCGCCTACGAAGAAACAGGAATATAAGCAGGGCGCCTACGTGTACGAAGAAACAGGGATAGAAGCAGGGCGCCTACGAAGAAACAGGAATATAAGCAGGGCGCTTTTGTAGAAACAGGGATAGAAGCAGGGCGCCTACGAAGAAACAGGGATAGAATCAGGGCGCCTACGAAGAAACAGGAATATAAGCAGGGCGCCTACGAAGAAACAGGGATAGAATCAGGGCGCCTTTGTAGAAACAGGAATATAAGCAGGGCGCCTACATGTACGAAGAAACAGGGATAGAAGCAGGGCGCCTTTGTAGAAACAGGAATATAAGCAGGGCGCCTACATGTACGAAGAAACAGGGATAGAAGCAGGACGCTTTTGTAGAAACAGGAATATAAGCAGGGAGCCCAAGCAGACTGTTGGGTAACAGCAGTAAGCATAGTGCACTGCACTATGGCAGCTGTACACCTCATTAGAGTTTGGAATCACTCAGCCCGCCATAGTAGATTGCAGAATCACACAAAATGACTCAATAGATTAAATAGTTTCGTTTTAAATGCATCACATTAACAAGGGAAAAGTCATTCCAACCAACAGGAAAAATTCAATTTCCTGTCCAGTCATAGATTTTCCATGAAGTCTTAAAGCTCAGACGAAGAGATATTTCTACACAGTGGATGATGGCGGCTTTAACAAAAGAAAAAAGAAAACATTTCCTGAAGCCGTACTGTTCTATCTTATAGTTATTATCACGTTTGATGGCAAACGGAATATGATGTATGATTCAACATGCCAATATGATTTATATAAGTCGGCACACAACATGTTGAGTTTATCTTAGCTATGATATCGTTTGGGCAGACAAATTGGACTGCCCTTCCCGGTCTAATGGCCTACGTCCGTATATAGTGTGTACTCGTCAGGCAGCTGCTCCACTGAAATAGACGGCAACGTAACAATGTCATTCTTCGTTACGATATGGTTATATAGTCACAGGCTAGAGGCGTATTACTCAGCATGCCTTACATGGGATACTTTTACCATGACCGTATTGCAACCCGTTAAAACAGATCTAAACAATTGTCACTCAGGGTTCTGTTACAATGGCGTGCACCATACCATATTGTAGAATTGCACGAATATTGCTCGCAATAAACAAAGCTTCTGGCAAATATATCAATAAAATTCGTACTTCTTCCAGTAGGCTCTATAAGCCAAACTTATCGAATATAAAGATATTTAATCTACTGAAAACCCCTTATAAACATGGCCTTCACAATCGTTGATTTCAGACTGACCAAAAGAATTACAACACTTTCCCCGTATCATCGCTTGATAATGGAGGGTGACACATGGCGACGACAGACGATATGATGGTAGGTTGCCCTGACCAAAAATAATCAAAGTATCCTTTGCGCCTGAAATGGATTACACAACACTATTTATACGTGTATCTATCTTTATCAAAGCCGTAAAGGCAAATAATTGACTACAGCGAGGTTTTGTGCGGGCCGTTAGCTAATGGGATGAAGATATTCGCCACTGTCCCAAGAGAAATGGTAATATGGGCGCTTACAGACAATTTTATCAGTCCTGTACTTGTCATTACTACACTGTCGCGCTGTAATAATCAGGTTTTGGACAATTGATGAACGTTCAAAAATAACTACAGTAAAATAAGAATGGCTTTGACTTATCAGTGCATAAGAGTTCGACCCGGACGCACTGAATTGAAGGACACTGGAACCTGCCAATTCCATCTTTTTGCTTTCGAAATGCGTCTAAGATTGGTGGACTTACGCTTTTATTTAATATACGATGTATCATACCGCACGTGATTCAATTTATGCCATTTTTTTACGATCGACGAACCGGGACCGCGATAACTGAAAAGATATAATCACTTTTATAAAATATAACGTCTATAAAAATAAATGGTAGCTGCTAATTCTACAGCGTCCGAAATAAATAATAATGTACTTTAACCGGGAAATAAAATGCGATATTGAACTTTTATTATTTCTGAAGAGTAATCATACTCAATGAGAATAAAGTAACGTCACATCCGAAATGTAGCTTATTGCAGTTTCATAAGAACATGCTGATAGAACAACACCAAAGAGTGTTTATGTTATTACTGCCACGCCCCCCAGACACATGTGAAGTGCCTTGGAGTGATATCTAGGCGCCAATACACCAACCTTTCCTTGGAGCAGTCACCTTTACGTATGTGAGATTTTGATGACATACACACGGAATATTGACAAGAAAGTCTCAGCTGCTTCTCCCGACATTGAATCTAGTGACAAACAATACGAGGACAGGGATATCAATGACTGTCGGTAGAATGTGCTCCCCGGGAACTAGGAGCCACTGGCAACGACAAGGCCAACAACGTCTTGTTATATATTTTGTGGTAATCGCCCCATTAATTGACACCAAGCTTACGCCATCCCCATCCTAGTCCCAATGAAAACCGTAACAACATAATTTATTATACGGACATAACACCGACAACCTACAGCTATTGGACAATAGATATTACACCGACAACCTACATCAATTAGACAAAAGATACTACACCGATAGCCTATATTAAACATGAAGATAGTAGCTTTAATATATGTATAAAGGACGACACATGACACACCAGTTCCCGACATGCAAAGTATGTTACTAACTTCGTTTTGTCATCATCATCATCATCATCATCATACTTATTATCATCGTCATTATGTCATTGTCATTATGTCATTGTCAATAAAAATCATCACAAGCAGTCATATCATCGTATCATATGAGGAATCATGTTTATACAGTATTATCCAGTACATTTATTATATTAATATATTATTATAAGATCATTTGGGTTGAAAGTAAAGGCGAAAAGAAGTAATAGAACGCCAGTTGTCAATATTGTCGGGTATGTATTAGTGTACCAAACTCAAAGGTTATTAATGGAAAAATTAGAGTGTTTTATCGTCCAGGATTATCATCGATTCAACTGGCAATAAGTAATGTGTAAGAAGAATGTATCATTCTGAATGCAAGAAGGAATTTTTTTATGATGTAATTAATTATCCGTTGTGACGTCATCAATACCAGGACAGACAAACGTATCCAGCAATTGTAATCGGGCTTCAAGTGAAGCACTCTTCACCATATTAAAAATGGAAGCGTTATGATCACCTTGGCAATATAACTGTCTGTCTGTGCATCTGTCCGTCTGTCTTGTCTGTTCATCTGTTCAATAAAATAATACGCTTTGAAAATGCGTAAAAAATACCGTGATTGAAAAGATCCCCCATAGAAATATATGAGAAACTCCCGTGAGATGTGTCGTGAGCGAGCGACGTGAACGTGATTGATCACATCTAGAATACAAAACGATTTAGAGCTGAATCCTGAATGGCGTACTCTTGGTAATAAAGACATATTATCAACTGACAGATTGAAGTAAAATCGACAACTTTATATGAAATTTGTGTCAGCCCAGCATTACAAAGGTCGCTACTAATTCAATCAAATTCACTACCCAGACCCGCTGTTTTGGACGAGTTCTTGCATTTTCAGAATAAATGAAATATTCTGCCATTGTTGACCGAAGCCATTTAATACTCGACAATAAGTTACTTCGGCTCGTGGATTCAATTCTGCCATATTGGATTTTTACTTCACTTAAAAGATTTCGTCGCATTAAAGGGTTTGTGAAGGGAATTATGGATCCATATAGATTTCTGTGTTGGTTTGATTTCCATGGACTAATTAACGCCCAAATTTGTATTGTTGTATCTAACATACAAAACTTATCGTAATCCCAATATTCAAAGAAATGGTATTTCTATGAAGATTGATAAGCAAATAATTTATGATTTTAGCGACATATGATAATACGAAGGAACGAAATCCCACTTATCATACACCAACAAAATATGGTCTTCAGTATTTTAACGTCTTTAATGTCTTTATTTGCTAAAATAACATCTGAAATCCCTGACAACCCCTAACATCTCTAACATCCCTTATTCCTAAAACCCTAATATTCCCTAACCTCCATTCTCTCTGATCCCTTGCATCGCCCACATCATTTACTTTCCCGAACAACGAATAACGAATCCGCTGCTAACTTCAGCCCGCTTAATATTTAAACCCTAACATCCCCTAATATACCTAATATCTAAACTCCCCTAACATTGCTAATACCTAACATCCCTAATCTCTAATAACTAGCCTCTAACCTTTTAAACCCTAAATATTTAAAATCCCTAAAACCCTTGTATCCCCTAACATCCCTCCTCCAACACACCCCTTGTATCCCCTAACATCCCTCCTCCAACACACCCCTTGTATCCCCGAACATCCCTAATCCAACACACCCCTAGTATCCCCTAACATCCCTAATCCAACACACCCCTTGTATCCCCTAACATCCCTAGTCCAACACACCCCTTGTATCCCCTAACATCCCTAATCCAACACACCCCTTGTATCCCCGAACATCCCTAATCCAACACACCCCTTGTATCCCCGAACATCCCTAATCCAACACACCCCTTGTATCCCCTAACATCCCTAATCCCACACCCCTAGTACCCCGAACATCCCTAATCCAACACACCCCTTGTATCCCCTAACATCCCTAATCCCACACCCCTAGTACCCCGAACATCCCTAATCCAACACACCTCTTGTATCCCCGAACATCCCTAATCCAACACACCCCTTGTATCCCCTAACATCCCTAATCCCACACCCCTAGTACCCCGAACATCCCTAATCCAACACACCCCTTGTATCCCCTAACATCCCTAATCCCCAACACACCCCTTGTATCCCCTAACATCCCTAATCCAACACACCCCTTGTATCCCCGAACATCCCTAATCCAACACACCCCTTGTATCCCCTAACATCCCTAATCCTACACACCCCTTGTATCCCCGAACATCCCTAATCCAACACACCCCTTGTATCCCCTAACATCCCTAATCCAACACACCCCTTGTATCCCCTAACATCCCTAATCCAACACACCCCTTGTATCCCCGAACATCCCTAATCCTACACACCCCTTGTATCCCCTAACATCCCTAATCCAACACACCCCTTGTATCCCCGAACATCCCTAATCCCCAACACACCCCTTGTATCCCCGAACATCCCTAATCCAACACACCCCTTGTATACCCTAACATCCCTAATCCAACACACCCCTTGTATCCCCTAACATCCCTAATCCAACACATCCCTTGTATCCCCTAACATCCCTAATCCAACACACCCCTTGTATCCCCTAACATCCCTAATCCAACACACACCTTGTATCCCCTAACATCCCTAATCCAACACATCCCTTGTATCCCCTAACATCCCTAATCCAACACTCCCCTTCTATCCCCTAACATCCCTAATCCAACACACCCCTTGTATCCCCTAACATCCCTAATCCAACACATCCCTTGTATCCCCTAACATCCCTAATCCAACACACCCCTTGTATCCCCGAACATCCCTAATCCAACACACCCCTTGTATCCCCGAACATCCCTAATCCAACACACCCCATGTATCCCCTAACATCCCTAATCCAACACACCCCTTGTATCCCCTAACATCCCTAATCCAACACACCCCTTGTATCCCCTAACATCCCTAATCCAACACACCCCTTGTATCCCCTAACATCCCTAATCCAACACACACCTTGTATCCCCTAACATCCCTAATCCAACACATCCCTTGTATCCCCTAACATCCCTAATCCAACACATCCCTTGTATCCCCTAACATCCCTAATCCAACACACCCCTTGTATCCCCTAACATCCCTAATCCAACACACCCCTTGTATCCCCTAACATCCCTAATCCAACACACCCCTTGTATCCCCTAACATCCCTAATCCTACACACCCCTTGTATCCCCTAACATCCCTAATCCAACACACCCCTTGTATCCCCTAACATCCCTAATCCAACACACCCCTTGTATCCCCGAACATCCCTAATCCCACACACCCCTTGTATCCCCTAACATCCCTAATCCCCAACACACCCCTTGTATCCCCTAACATCCCTAATCCAACACACCCCTTGTATCCCCGAACATCCCTAATCCCACACACCCCTTGTATCCCCGAACATCCCTAATCCCCAACACACCCCTTGTATCCCCTAACATCCCTAATCCTACACACCCCTTGTATCCCCTAACATCCCTAATCCAACACACCCCTTGTATCCCCTAACATCCCTAATCCAACACACCCCTTGTATCCCCTAACATCCCTAATCCAACACACCCCTTGTATCCCCGAACATCCCTAATCCCACACACCCCTTGTATCCCCGAACATCCCTAATCCCCATCACACCCCTTGTATCCCCTAACATCCCTAATCCTACACACCTGTGGTATCCCCTAACATCCCTAATCCAACACACCCCTTGTATCCCCTAACATCCCTAATCCAACACTCCCCTTGTATCCCCTAACATCCCTAATCCAACACACCCCTTGTATCCCCTAACATCCCTAATCCAACACACCCCTTGTATCCCCGAACATCCCTAATCCAACACACCCCTTGTATCCCCTAACATCCCTAATCCAACACACCCCTTGTATCCCCTAACATCCCTAATCCAACACACCCCTTGTATCCCCGAACATCCCTAATCCAACACACCCCTTGTATCCCCTAACATCCCTAATCCAACACACCCCCTGTATCCCCTAACATCCCTAATCCAACACACACCTTGTATCCCCTAACATCCCTAATCCAACACATCCCTTGTATCCCCTAACATCCCTAATCCAACACAACCCTTGTATCCCCGAACATCCCTAATCCAACACACCCCTTGTATCCCCTAACATCCCTAATCCAACACACCCCTTGTATCCCCTAACATCCCTAATCCAACACACCCCTTGTATCCCCTAACATCCCTAATCCAACACACCCCTTGTATCCCCGAACATCCCTAATCCAACACACCCCTTGTATCCCCGAACATCCCTAATCCAACACACCCCTTGTATCCCCTAACATCCCTAATCCAACACACCCCTTGTATCCCCTAACATCCCTAATCCAACACACACCTTGTATCCCCTAACATCCCTAATCCAACACACCCCTTGTATCCCCGAACATCCCTAATCCAACACACCCCTTGTATCCCCGAACATCCCTAATCCAACACACCCCTTGTATCCCCTAACATCCCTCCTCCAACACACCCCTTGTATCCCCTAACATCCCTAATCCAACACACCCCTTGTATCCCCTAACATCCCTAATCCAACACACCCCTTGTATCCCCGAACATCCCTAATCCAACACACCCCTTGTATCCCCGAACATCCCTAATCCAACACACCCCTTGTATCCCCTAACATCCCTCCTCCAACACACCCCTTGTATCCCCTAACATCCCTAATCCAACACACCCCTTGTATCCCCTAACATCCCTAATCCAACACACCCCTTGTATCCCCTAACATCCCTAATCCAACACACCCCTTGTATCCCCTAACATCCCTAATCCAACACACCCCTTGTATCCCCTAACATCCCTAATCCAACACACCCCTTGTATCCCCGAACATCCCTAATCCAACACACCCCTTGTATCCCCTAACATCCCTAATCCAACACACCCCTTGTATCCCCTAACATCCCTAATCCAACACACCCCTTGTATCACCGAACATCCCTAATCCAACACACCCCTTGTATCCCCTAACATCCCTAATTCAACACACCCCTTGTATTCCCGAACATCCCTAATCCAACACACCCCTTGTATCACCGAACATCCCTAATCCAACACACCCCTTGTATCCCCTAACATCCCTAATCCAACACACCCCTTGTATCCCCTAACATCCCTAATCCAACACACCCCTTGTATCCCCTAACATCCCTAATCCAACACACCCCTTGTATCCCCTAACATCCCTAATCCAACACACCCCTTGTATCCCCGAACATCCCTAATCCAACACACCCCTACTCTTTAATTCTAGCATCTCTGCATCACTAATCCCTAATCTCTAATCCCTATCATCACTAATCCCTGGTCTCTAATCCCTAACATCCCTAATCCCTAACATCACTTATCCCTAATCTCTAATCCCTAACATCACTAATCCTTTACATCCCCCTTATGTTCCTTATCCCTTAACTCCCCTAACATCCCTACATTACTAACATCCCTAATTCCTAACATCACTTATCCCTAACATCCCTACATTTGTAATATATCTAGCATTCCCTGAAATCCCTGAAATCCCTAATCCCTGGCATCACTTGTACTTTTATTTGGAACACTCTTTGTACTCTTGTACATATGTACATACATGAACTGTATTCGACTACCAATCAGCACCAGTTCTGTCCCCAATATGTTAATCAATATATTTTTTGTCATTTTTTTTCATCGTAGTTATTATCCCCTGCTTTCACCAAAATTAGGGATATTAATTTGGGCCCGTCCGTTCGACCGCTCGTCAGTTCGTCTGCCACGCATCGTTTCCGTTTAATAATTACTGCAACAAATGTCAACGGACTTTCATCAAGATTCAAAGCCTTAAGGGCTTGGCCAAATTGCCATATCTGCTTGATTTTTTTGACGGAGTTAATGTCCCTGGATTAACTTAAAACGTCTTGTTCTACCGTTTTATGCCATAACTCCCATGAACATTATCCGACTATTATCAAATTGAGTAACATAGTTCTCGTCACTTAATTTATGAAAAATATTGTAATTTGCAGGTTTATAACTCTCCCATATGCATGTATTATCAAATTGTTCATACGCATGTACTTAGGAACATAATTCAATGTGATAAGGGTTCAGCGAAATCATTTGTGATAGGGTTTTGTAATGGCAGATGAAAAGAGAAGTCTTGCAAAATCAGTTTAAATTATCCCGATATACATGTTCAATAAAGCATCTAACCTTTTTGCTTAAGATTTTACTTTTTCTTCGAGTTTCAAGCAATACATTATGGTTCAACAGAATGTATCACTCTGTCTAGCTATAACGTTATGTTTACTCCAAACATGAAAAGGGTTTACCTACAATATGTCAGAAAAGCTTGAGATATAAATCCCGCGAATTCACTTCTGTGATTACGTTTTACTGACAGTTGTATCATTGTGTAGATTTGGTCCTGTTTTATAATGCCATAGCCTTGAAGACATGTAGATTTGATCCTGTTTTATAATGCCATAGCCTTGAGGACATGTAGATTTGATCCTGTTTTATAATGCCATAGCCTTGAAGACATGTAGATTTGATCCTGTTTTATAATGCCATAGCCTTGAAGACATGTAGATTTGATCCTGTTTTATAATGCCATAGCCTTGAAGACATGTAGATTTGATCCTGTTTTATAATGCCATAGCCTTGAAGACATGTAGATTTGATCCTGTTTTATAATGCCATAGCCTTGAAGACATGTAGATTTCAATATGCGTATAAAAGAGTAAAAGACAAACTTCGAACGGTACCTCAATTTCAGATAAATCTGATCCCTGTGTAGGGATGTTAGTCTGATAAATCTTGTCTCTATGTAGGGATGTTAGTCAGATCAATTTTATCACTATGTAGGGATGTCAGTATCTTTATATGAAAGACGTCTTTAAAATCCATTTTGAGCCAACATGGACAATCACGAATCCAGATGTGAGGTGTAGTATAACTTCAGTTAGGAGCAGTAACCACCTAGAATTGTGAATGAGTGGCGGTTAGTTCAATTGTGGCTCGACAGTTTAGAGGTTTAAGAGGTTTCTGAAATTATAAAGAGTTGTGGAAACCTTCATTTCCTCTGTTCAAAATTGCATACAATTTGTTTGAATCCCTATAAAGGAATTCATGTACTTGACACACTATAATGATTCTAGATTATAGACTTAAATGTTTATGGCAGTTAAGCTTGACAGGTGACGGCTTGTTGTTTCTCACACATCAAACGTACTAGAGAATATCGCGGCAACCTAATGAGAGCGACATTCTTCCATCACAATCATCTTTAACGGTAAATAATTATGGCGTTTGAATGACAGCACTTTCGATCTGATTAAGGTTTTCAAATGTGAGACAGTTGTAATTCTTTGATTGTTTTTCACTTATTTTTCCTTTCTATCGTTCAGCATCCGAAAACGGTCGTTTATGGCCGTTTTAACTTTTAAGTACTCCCTAAATGATACTCAAGTGATATGGTGTAGGTTTCGTGCCTAATGGCTTCTTTAAGGGTCTTGCAGTGTTTGGATTTTTTTCTACAAATAAAATCATATTTAAACACTAGGGATTTTCTGACATGTAAG
Source organism: Pecten maximus (assembly GCF_902652985.1). Classification (NCBI taxonomy): domain Eukaryota; kingdom Metazoa; phylum Mollusca; class Bivalvia; order Pectinida; family Pectinidae; genus Pecten; species Pecten maximus. Next base: position 3,995,455 of record NC_047018.1, on the reverse strand, counting down.
CACTACCCACGAAGCCCTGCAAACCGATATCATTGTCTTCTCTGCAGAATTTTAATTGGTACACTGGGGGCGAGCAGCGATAGGCAAATCTTAGGGACTGTTCTCTGTATATTACACATAACACATACTGTACAATACAAGTAAAGGGGGGGGGGGGGGGGGGGGGGGGGGGGGGGCGGGGGGAGCTTACAAATGTTGGGTTTAATTGCAATCAAATAAGTAATAAAAAACTGTATTTGAATAATTCCTTGAAGACAGGCAACCATTGAAAAACAACACACAATTTATTAAGTAATTAATTGGAGATTACAAATTCCTCTGCTCCAGTAACACACCTCCTAATTTCACAGTAGATCAACTTCTGATGTCGTGTTCAAAACTTAGGCCGTACTTGTTGCCTAAAGGTACTTAATGTCAAAAAATGATAAATTGCAAAACGTAAAACTTCTCTTGTTTCTTCCTTTATTGAAAAAGTTCGAAAGCTAACGAATTCCAGAAATAGGTGCTATTTTAGTGACCTAGAGGCCATTTACTCACAAGAGTTTAGTGTAAAATTACCTGTTTGACTGTCATTTTCTTTCTCAACAATGCATATTTTGGAGTATTATTTAAACTGAAATTTAAAATGCGTACGGAATGTTTACGTCTATCGATGACTTATAATAGATTTCGTATGTAGTATCGATGGACCGTTTTAAGATGTACCTCTCCAGTCGTTGTTAAACAATATCCAGCTGTCCCAGCTTTTCATGTCTTGGAGACCCAATATTGTCCTGGATAAGCCTCATGTCTTGGAGACCCAATATCGTCCTGGATAAGACGATTTGCCGATCATGTAGTTACGTAAAATAACAGAAATAAGAAAAAAAAAAGAAAAAAAGATCAAACCGGACAACGAAGTCACAAAGTTTCTCCAATTGAAGTTAATGGACGTCACCTCTGACTGACCCCTGGTACTTACAACATAGGCTGATAAAAGTCACCGTGAAGTCAAGTAGTAGTATCTTATCTCAGATAGCGTCATCACCGTACATCCTACTGTTAAGTATGAACCTGGCAATCATTATGAACACTACGGTCACAAAAACCGTCAAGGTCATCCACATACATTCTGATGTCGGACATTGTGTACCTTACTATCATAGGAACAAAAACCGTCAAGGTCACCCAGATGCAGGTACATATTCTACAGTCTTCATTATAGGGATACCTTACGATCATAGCTATGCAAACACCAAAGTCAGTCATATATACTGACTGTCATTGATTATTATCGACCGACAGTATACAACTGTTACAGCTATCGTTGACATTTAGAATGATTTCTTGAATTTCATTTGATATACATATTGTATATCGTTGTTGTTGTTTCGAGGAGTAGTACATTAGAAATATACAATATCCTTAGAGGTCACATGTTAATTAATGGGAAATGTATAAACACAGCTATATAGCATTTGAAAACTGTACAGAGACACTCTCTTGATGGCACGCACCTGCAGGTGTTGTCCCGAGGATACGAGTTTTTTTTTGTTATTTTTTTTAACAGCCGGGGTCGGATAGTGTACTTCACCACAATCTGACAAGCCAATAGATCGTATTAGAATTACACATATCTTTTGGGAAATACACCTAATAGCCGAGCTTGGATACAATCTTCATGTCTGTATGAGAGAGGCATTTAGGAAGGAGCTGATACAAGCCATGGAGACTTGTTTACAGACAAATGACAGCTACGGTGTCTATAGACCCGTCATCGCTGATAACAACTGGTCCCGTCTCTCTCCAGAGGCGTGCAAACGTGACACAATGGATACATATCACGTCAATATTTACACACTGTACATAAATGCATTGGGTCACTAGCTGTGTACTTTAATGTAAACACCATGTTAAATCAAAATTACGGACTGCACCATGTTAACTACACTGACCTGGTCACAAGGTAGAGTAGTGAGCTTGATTGACTCGAGGGTACCGATACATAACCTTTTTCAAACACAGTATTCTAAAACAAGAAATATCTTTAAAAAAGATAAACGGCATCGTTTTAATGCTGGTGGTTATAATGTAAAACTGCTGGTGAAATAAATCAGAGATCTATATACTCTAGTATATAATTCGTAAATATAATGCGTTTCAGCACGGGTAACAAAATTAGATCAGTTTGAATCATTTTTGGTAATAATAAGACTGCATTTGAATCGGGAATATAATTTTATTAATGTGTCATTTGAAAAGATTCATTCTGCATTCAATCTTAACTTTGTTTCGTTTTTAACTGCATATCTGCATTTTGCATTTACCTTTACATTGACCAATCACATACTTCATCTTAACCAGTAACGCCACCTGTCGCGTCATATCCGGAGCAAAAAGAAAATTATACGGCTATGCCGAAAAAAAAAGATAATGATAAAATTGTTTCACACTCATAAAGGGGCATTCCTTCCTTTGAATAAAGTTTAGGTCGTCAAAATGGAACTTAATGGAAAATATGTATTTTTCCCCAAGTAGTAAAAGTTATGGTCGTTACATTAATATGGCAGCTTTACTCACAAGATAACCCGAAGTTATTCAAATATTATGTCCTAAAAAATTCTTTATTCGCCCCGAAGTATTACTAATTACCGCAAAGAAAAAAATTTGTGTACGATTTGTCATTTTTCTGTACATTTCGACGTTAAGTTCATTACTAGTAGGCACAAACACTCATATAATCCTTGTTCGGACTTAGATGTCATCAATAGAAATTGTGCACGTTTCTTATGTCCGAACGAAGGATTGTCTCTTTAAGGCATAAGAAACATGCAACAAATAATATTATGTTTAGTTGAAAGCTTAATTCCTGCTTTTTACTCAAATTGTCAATAAGCAGATTTTTAGCAGATCTTTTTTATGCATATGACTTAAAAAGTTCTTGCAAGGATTTATAAAACAAAACAAAACAAAAAAAGCCCATGGTGCGCCTTCTGTAAAACGAAAGTAGGTCTAGCCCAATAAGGTGTTGCAAGCAAACGTTAACTGCTATTTTTCGAATTAATTAACTGTTCGTTTTAGTTGATATGAAAGTTATGTATAAAACAAGTGTTACCTTTCGTTGTATTCTAGTACACTGGTGCCTCAGCAAATATGAACATTATCCGGTAATGTTCGAAAATCTTCTGTTTTTATTATTGTCATGTTTCTGTTGTGAACAAGTGAAAATTATTTCCGGATCACGTTCTGATAGCGTGTGTTTCCGGTTATGTCATACAGCGAATATATTGGGACATCTAATTAAACCTTTCAAATGAAATGAAATGAAAAAAAAAGGATTATCTAAATAAAAACATTTCTATCATATTTTGGTACAAAACGGAAGCATCATTGTGAAAAATTGCTGTGATTTGCTAACCTAAAGCATAAACAATTAAAGATGCTTCACCTCCGACACAGTGTAATATATTGTTATTATTTTGACAATAAATGACATTTAGTCCATATATGTATGCCTATTTAAGACATACAAATAAAAATAATTATTTTACAACGTCTAATATTGTCGTAATGAAGCCAAGAAGTTACGAACTTTTCGATATTTCTGCCTATGAAGGAGACCAACATTATAATCTACTTTGCATACACTTGACCTTGATCGCAGTGCATTCTGGGAGATATTTACATACAGAAATAAACAATTATGATGGACTTTTTTTTTAGATTCAACTTGGGCAGCTATATATTGCCTGTTGCCTATCAGAACTACAAATTTTAAATGCCTAGGTTTTGATGTAAACAGAAAACAAAAACTAACTAAATATTTCAATAATACCCCCCCCCCCCCCCCCCCCCCCCCCCCCCCCCCCCCCCCCCCCCCCCCCATATGGAGGCCGGAGCGAAATGAAATTTCTTCGAGACGCAATTAATTATTTCTATTTCTGTTTTTAATTTTAAAGATAAATGAGAAGATGAAACTTTCCGAGGATGGTAATAATGTAAAGTGTGTAACTTTTATTACTGAAGAAAAATACATACGAGTGTATTCGTGTTTTTAATTGATAGAAAATTCTATTTGTCGGAGGTGTAGTACCAAAACATATATTACATACATGTTTCTGGTAGCACCTTTAAGATTTAAACATTTGAAAAGGGATTTTTTCGTTTCTTTTATGATTTGTAATTATTGATCACAACATCGTTTAGAAGCTTTGCAGTACTGATCCCTTCAAACGCACATGATTTGATTCGAACAAAGATGGCGACCTGAAGCTAACATCATACAATGTGCCCGTTTTGTCAGATCATCTAATTTAGTCAAGATGTCTCCAAAACAGTAGTTGTTTAGTCGCTACATTAACATAGAAATTGGGATTATAATATGAATACTTATCTAATTATAATTATAAAATAAAGAATACAAAGGTACGTGATAAGATACGGAATTGAAAGTTACTGATAAATAGATAATACAAAGGTACGCGATAAAATACGGTATACAAAGGTACGTGATGAAATACGGAATACAAAGGTACGTGATGAAATACGGAATACAAGTACGTGATGAAATACGGAATACAAAGGTACACGATGAAATACGGAATACAAAGATACGTGATAAATACGGAATACAAAGGTACACGATGAAATACGGAATACAAAGATACGTGATAAATACGGAATACAAAGGTACACGATGAAATACGGAATACAAAGATACGTGATGAAATACGGAATACAAAGGTACACGATGAAATACGGAATACAAAGATACGTGATGAAATACGGAATACAAAAGTACGTGATGAAATACGGAATACAAAGGTACGTGATGAAATACGGAATACAAAGGTACGTGATGAAATACGGAATACAAAGGTACGTGATGAAATACGGAATACAAAAGTACGTGATGAAATACGGAATACAACGTGCGCAAATGAAAAAAAAAATATTCGCAAAACTATTGACGATGGATACAATGGTAATACTATAACAACACCACAAATGTAATTTTACAAGTATTAAAGAGTAATTGGTATGCTTTCACACGTAAAATGATATCCCACAATGCCATGCAAGCTAATCAAGTTAGATATAGTCTGGCATTATTACTGTCACCACTGAAGATGGTGGAAATGAATACATTGTATACTTTACCAGTAAATTAGGTTTTCACTTATCATCGTTCAGAGTATATTATAGAAAGAATTATTTTTCGCTTACATCAAGTGCTTCTGAAGATAACGTAATGTGTTCATTCTTTTGGGGATTATATGATACGTGTTTTCCTGCTCGTTGTTAAGTACCAACCTATAAGTTTATAAACAAGTGTGATGGTTCATGGATATGGGCATTTCAACCGCACAGCCACAAAAGCTAGCTATTGGACTATGCAGCTGAAATGCCCACATCCACGGACCGCCGATGCACGCTACATTTGGTGGCAGCGAACGGGCCTGGTATCCTGTAGAGTGCCCTTGGACAGCATGAGAAGCACAATGTTCCTGGAGACTTGTTGGTGACCAGGGGGTCTGGTCATGAGGCGGCACCGCTATAACAACGAGAGGGACAGTTGTGTTTGCTGAGGATGCCAAGTTGAACCCGTAGAAGCTTCGGGACGAAGCTTATAGGCGAAGGGGTCAATGTGATGGCTCATGGATATGGTCATTTCAGCTGCATAGTCCAATAGCTAGCTTTTGTGGCTGTGCGGTTGAGTGTCGTGTCTGTGTACCGAAGTTAAGAACGTCGAGCGAGGCCAGCTCTTGGATGCTCCGTTGTTGCCCCTGTGCACGTTACACAAGGTTCACTCCATTTCAAATTCCAACAATTTCTTGCGTCAGTATTCGGAGCAATGAACTCGTTTACCTACATATAGGCTGATTACATAGGAACATAATATATTAGCTTAATAAGTTTTTTATGAGTAAAAACACTATAAAATTTTTTTTTTGATTCAATCAACGGAATTCAAACAAAGGCTTATTGTGGTACTAATGTGAAATTTACGAACATCACACAACGCGTATTAGAAATAATTGATCGCCACAACGAAAACAATATCGAATGCAATAAACATTGGTTGTTCACACGTATGGTGCATTTAAAGATTCATTAAGTGATCTGCAGACGAGCAAAATGTGTGTTTGTGATCACCCACTGGAGAGTTCTAAAAACAAGAAAGAGGGGAAAACTTCATTGAAATGGCCGGTGTGTAAGATTGGTCGCAGAAGAGAGATAAAGCTGAGCTATTATTGTCGCTGATGAACGATTATCGGTGTATATGTATTCCTTATGATCACCATGAGGAAAGGAATAAATTCATGTTTCAAAGGACACCAAAATAAATGACACATTTAAAATTTTACAAATTGGTACATTAATATCCCAAAACAAATAGAATCGAAATTTGGGATATTGTAAAATCTTAAAAAACATAAAACATGTATATTAGGAGCGGAACCACCATTCATCAGAATCTTGTACTTGTATGGAGGTTACAGTAACAACACATGGCTTACATCCAACAGTCTCAACAAAATAAACACAAGTAATCAATAAATATTTCGATATAAGATCGGACAGAACCAAGACATCAACGGTGATGATATAAGCCGCCCGATCCCGCACTGTTCTGTTATCGAAATATACATTTTATATCTTTAAATAGTCGTATCATGTAGCAGTTTTCTGTAAGTAGCCGTAACGTGTGGTAGGTCTGTAAATAGCCGTAACATATAGCAATTTCGTCAGTTACTTTACTTTAACAAAACATTTACTTGTATAACGCCGCCTATCTAATTTGAATGTTCGCGAATTTATAGAAAAAAATACAATCACTTGTTCAAATTGCAATAATTTGATATACATCAAAGTAAACACTCAAGACAAGAACGCATTACCAAACATGTAATAGTATTTCCATCGCTGAATCGCCTATCACGTCATCCGTTCTGTAATGTTACTTAAGGTGTTTAACCGGAGTAGCGCCTGATCACACGACGTTTGTATTCCCAAGTCGAAAAGATATTGGGTAAATGGACGATCATTATTTTGCAAATTTTGTCTAAAATTTCCTTAACGATATACGGAATTCTTATCTCTAGACACGATTACTGTTCAAATGGGCAATTACTTCTTCTACAGTTGTGGTATCTAGATTTGCACGCCCTCGTCCTTCTACAGTTATGGTATCATTCAGATATGTTCTGCCAATGAATTAAGGATAGGTTCAATTGAATTAAATATAGGTGCAATTGATTTAAAAATAGATCCAATTGAATTTAAGATATGTTTAATCTAATTAAGAATATGTTGTATTTGAAGATCTGTTTAATTCAAATAGAGATAGGTTTAATTCAATTAGAGATAGGTTCAATTCAATAAGAGATATGTTCAATTCAATTGAAGATAGGTTCAATTCAATTGAAGATAGGTTCAATCTAATTAAAGATAGGTTAAATTCAATTGTACCTATCTTTAAATAATTACAGATAGGTACAAATAATGGAATGGACCTATCTTCAATTGAATTGAACCTATCTCCAATTGAATAGAACCTATCTTCAAATAATTGATGATAGGTTCAATTTATTGAATATATGTTAATTTGGCGTTCCATAGACTTCAAATGAGTATGTAACTCAAGCATTTTTGTTCCTTTCCATATTGTGTGTAGATGTCATCAATGAGTACGACCAAGACGTCACATCCGCTCAATGTGACAAGTCAGTGTAATGAACTATGTCCCTATGGAGTATAATGAACTATGACCTATGGAGTATAATGAACTATGACCTATGAAGTATAATAAACTATGACCTATGGAGTATAATGAACTATGACCTATGGAGTATAATGAACTATGACCTATGGAGTATAATTAACTATGACCTATGGAGTATAATAAACTATGACCTATGGAGTATAATAAACTATGACCTATGGAGTATAATGAACTATGACCTATGGAGTATAATAAACTAAGACCTATGGAGTATAATAAACTAAGACCTATGGAGTATAATAAACTATGACCTATGGAGTATAATGAACTATGACCTATGGAGTATAATTAACTATGACCTATGGAGTATAATAAACTATGACCTATGGAGTATAATGAACTATGACCTATGGAGTATAATGAACTATGACCTATGGAGTATAATGAACTATGACCTATGGAGTATAATTAACTATGACCTATGGAGTATAATAAACTATGACCTATGGAGTATAATAAACTATGACCTATGGAGTATAATAAACTATGACCTATGGAGTATAATGAACTAAGACCTATGGAGTATAATAAACTAAGACCTATGGAGTATAATGAACTATGACCTATGGAGTATAATAAACTATGACCTATGGAGTATAATGAACTATGACCTATGGAGTATAATGAACTATGACCTATGGAGTATAATAAACTATGACCTATGGAGTATAATTAACTATGACCTATGGAGTATAATAAACTATGACCTATGGAGTATAATAAACTATGACCTATGGAGTATAATTAACTATGACCTATGGAGTATAATAAACTATGACCTATGGAGTATAATAAACTATGACCTATGGAGTATAATGAACTATGACCTATGGAGTATAATAAACTATGACCTATGGAGTATAATTAACTATGACCTATGGAGTATAATAAACTATGACCTATGGAGTATAATAAACTATGACCTATGGAGTATAATTAACTATGACCTATGGAGTATAATGAACTATGACCTATGGAGTATAATTAACTATGACCTATGGAGTATAATAAACTAAGACCTATGGAGTATAATAAACTAAGACCTATGGAGTATAATAAACTATGACCTATGGAGTATAATAAACTATGACCTATGGAGTATAATGAACTATGACCTATGGAGTATAATTAACTATGACCTATGGAGTATAATGAACTATGACCTATGGAGTATAATTAACTATGACCTATGGAGTATAATGAACTATGACCTATGGAGTATAATAAACTATGACCTATGGAGTATAATGAACTATGACCTATGGAGAATAATAAACTATGACCTATGGAGTAAAGCTAGGCTACACACATATTCCGGGAGATTCAACAATATGTCGTGATCATTGACGGCGGTCTGAAGCAGACACTTAATACATAGCACTAGACGTGTTGATAAACGCAGAGGATGTATTTGGCATGTTTGTATCTTGTCAAACGAATGCATATCTAGTTAAATTCATGACTATATTATAAAGTCGTATCTTTTGTAGCTAAGGTTTACGAAACAAAATAATTTTCATTTATTTTTTATATAATCTTACACTTTTGTGTTTGTTTTGTGGAACTAATTGTTTTTGAATGCACAAGTTAAGCTATATTTGATGTATAATACACATGGTATTGATTGTTTAAGTATAAAGCATGATGTATTTTACTTGACAATAATATAGTCTATCTCGACAGAGTTGTCTACAGTATTGTGTATCTCAGTTGTATTGCGATGATCTTATTTTATTATAATGTCGTAGTTTATAGAAGTGTAGACTATTAGATATCTGTTAACACACCCCATTAGAGTTGTTTTTACATCATCAAGTACTCTTAAATCAATGCCGGTTAAACAGTTATCCACATACAGTAATTATCATAATCATTAAAACCACGACGAGGAGTGGGTCGGTAGGTTAGTAGCTATGAGCACAAGTATTGTTTAAGTTACATTTGTAAGACAAGCAGCCAAAGATGTTTCTAGTTTCCATTATTCTCATTGCACGGTGGATAATCGTAAATATGCCTGGTTGTTGTGATTTTATCATCCCAGTTTCCAATTTTGAGAGCATGCCATTATCTAGAGTGGGTATATGTATACAGTTACAGGACAAGATCTGTCTATAAAGGAGTTCCAATTACGAAACCCTGGGATTTTTCTGTGAGCCTATTTTTGTCAGATCCCCCCTAGTTTTACTCATGGTTTACACATCTATGTTCTATCGTTATTAAAGTATTCTTCTTGATTAATATTTAGATTGTGTTGTAATATTGCACTTCTATAGCGACCTAGACTATTAAATTACACATATTCTTTACAAAGATCTGTGTATTGCTTATTTCCTCGAAAGACTGTAGCGTTCAAGTTAATATATTGTCATGACAGCTATACATTGAAAATAGGTTAGTGTTGTATACGTCATTCTTAATTTATTGTATTTTCCAGACAAAGTCACGTGCAACAGTAATATTAAGGTAATATGTTTAGTTTTTTGTTTGACTGAGAATACACTTTAGATTATTGTCACATGTTTGATACATTGTAGATTATCTTGTAGAATAGCTGTATTGGATGTAAATTATAAGTGTGATTGTGAAGTGACGTGCCCCCATCACTGAATACAGCAATAATGACAGGACAAATGTCAGGATTACTCTAGATGTCGTGTAAGGTTATCGGACTGACTGGTATCAACGTTAACCGCATGAGAGTTCGGTACATATTCTGTCTAATGATATTTGAAATAGGCGGGTCAGGAAGACAGGGGATATGCTTTAACTTTGATCGACGCCCTCCCGGAGTTCTTTTGAAAAAAAAACCCAGGATATCTAATTCTAATTCTTACTTTCTCCCTCCAAAACAACATTTTGAAATGAAATCTCCCGGGTCATATATATTTTGAAAATATAGAAGGTTGTTTTTTCTCTTATAAATTACTGGAAGAGAAAGGTCACTCCTGAGGGCTGACATTTACATGTTTTATCTATGTTTCAGACATAACAGTTGATGTGTTGGTTTGTACAAAAAGGAGGCTGAACAAGGTATGTTGTTATTGAATCTGAAATCGACAGAAACAGTAAGGATACATGTATATTTACATGGTTTAGCTGCAGCACAATATATATTCAGTGATGTGGAGTCAGCATAGTGTTTTGTATGTATATATCACAACCGTAGTTTATATAGTACATAGCGTAAGTATAATAATCAAAACTGCAGTTTATCAAGCCAAACGTGTAAGTACAACTATCACAACTGTAGTTTATATAACACGACGTGTCAGTACAACCATCACAACTATAGTTTATATAACACGACGTGTCAGTACAACTAACACAACTATAGTTTATATAACACGTCGTGTCAGTACAACTATCACAACTACAGTTTATATAACACGACGTGTCAGTACAACTATCACAACTACAGTTTATATAACACGACGTGTAAGTACAACTATCACAACTATAGTTTATATAACACGACGTGTAAGTACAACTACCACAACTATAGTTTATATAACACGACGTGTACGTACAACTATCACAACTATAGTTTATATAACACGACGTGTAAGTACAACTATCACAACTGTAGTGTATATAACACGACGTGTCAGTACAACTATCACAACTATAGTTTATATAACACGACGTGTAAGTACAACTATCACAACTACAGTTTATATAACACGTCGTGTAAGTACAACTACCACAACTACAGTTTATATAACACGACGTGTCAGTACAACTATCACAACTATAGTTTATATAACACGACGTGTCAGTACAACTATCACAACTACAGTTTATATAACACGTCGTGTAAGTACAACTATCACAACTATAGTTTATATAACACGACGTGTCAGTACAACTATCACAACTGTAGTTTATATAACACGACGTGTCAGTACAACTATCACAACTATAGTTTATATAACACGACGTGTAAGTACAACTATCACAACTGTAGTTTATATAACACGACGTGTCAGTACAACTATCACAACTGTAGTTTATATAACACGACGTGTAAGTACAACTATCACAACTGTAGTTTATATAACACGACGTGTCAGTACAACTATCACAACTATAGTTTATATAACACGACGTGTCAGTTCAACTATCACAACTATAGTTTATATAACACGACGTGTCAGTTCAACTATCACAACTATAGTTTATATAACACGACGTGTCAGTACAACTATCACAACTATAGTTTATATAACACGACGTGTCAGTACAACTATCACAACTATAGTTTATATAACACGACGTGTCAGTACAACTATCACAACTACAGTTTATATAACACGACGTGTCAGTACAACTATCACAACTATAGTTTATATAACACGACGTGTCAGTACAACTATAGTTTATATAACACGACGTGTCAGTACAACTATCACAACTATAGTTTATATAACACGACGTGTCAGTACAACTATCACAACTATAGTTTATATAACACGACGTGTCAGTACAACTATCACAACTACAGTTTATATAACACGACGTGTAAGTACAACTATCACAACTGTAGTTTATGTAACACGACGTGTAAGTACAACTATCACAACTATAGTTTATATAACCCGACGTGTAAGTACAACTATCACAACTATAGTTTATATAACACGACGTGTCAGTACAACTATCACAACTATAGTTTATATAACACGACGTGTCAGTACAACTAACACAACTACAGTTTATATAACACGACGTGTCAGTACAACTATCACAACTATAGTTTATATAACACGACGTGTCAGTACAACTATCACAAGTGTAAGTACAACTATCACAACTGTAGTTTATATAACACGACGTGTCAGTACAACTATCACAACTATAGTTTATATAACACGACGTGTAAGTACAACTATCACAACTGTAGTTTATATAACACGACGTGTAAGTACAACTATCACAACTATAGTTTATATAACACGACGTGTCAGTACAACTATCACAACTATAGTTTATATAACACGACGTGTCAGTACAACTATCACAACTTTAGTTTATATAACACGACGTGTAAGTACAACTATCACAACTGTAGTTTATATAGCACGACGTGTCAGTACAACTATCACAACTTTAGTTTATATAGCACGACGTGTCAGTACAACTATCACAACTTTAGTTTATATAACACGACGTGTAAGTACAACTATCACAACTGTAGTTTATATAACACGACGTGTCAGTACAACTATCACAACTATAGTTTATATAACACGACGTGTCAGTACAACTATCACAACTATAGTTTATATAACACGTCGTGTAAGTACAACTATCACAACTATAGTTTATGTAACAGGACGTGTCAGTACAACTATCACAACTATAGTTTATATAACACGACGTGTAAGTACAACTATCACAACTACAGTTTATATAACACGACGTGTCAGTACAACCATCACAACTATAGTTTATATAACACGACGTGTAAGTACAACCATCACAACTATAGTTTATATAACACGACGTGTCAGTACAACTATCACAACTATAGTTTATATAACCCGACGTGTAAGTACAACTATCACAACTATAGTTTATATAACACGACGTGTAAGTACAACTATCACAACTATAGTTTATATAACACGACGTGTCAGTACAACTATCACAACTATAGTTTATATAACACGACGTGTAAGTACAACTATCACAACTATAGTTTATATAACACGACGTGAAAGTACAACTATCACAACTGTAGTTTATATAACACGACGTGTCAGTACAACTATCACAACTGTAGTTTATATAACACGACGTGTCAGTACAACTATCACAACTATAGTTTATATAGCACGACGTGTCAGTACAACTATCACAACTATAGTTTATATAACACGACGTCTAAGTACAACTATCACAACTGTAGTGTATATAACACGACGTGTCAGTACAACTATCACAACTATAGTTTATATAACACGACGTCTAAGTACAACTATCACAACTGTAGTTTATATAACACGACGTGTAAGTACAACTATCACAACTGTAGTTTATATAGCACGACGTGTAAGTACAACCATCACAACTGTAGTTTATATAACACGACGTGTCAGTACAACCATCACAACTATAGTTTATATAACACGACGTGTCAGTACAACTATCACAACTACAGTTTATATAACACGACGTGTAAGTACAACTATCACAACTGTAGTTTATATAACACGACGTGTAAGTACAACTATCACAACTATAGTTTATATAACACGACGTGTAAGTACAACTATCACAACTATAGTTTATATAACACGACGTGTCAGTACAACTATCACAACTATAGTTTATATAACACGACGTGTAAGTACAACTATCACAACTGTAGTTTATATAACACGACGTGTCAGTACAACTATCACAACTACAGTTTATATAACACGACGTGTCAGTACAACTATCACAACTGTAGTTTATATAACACGACGTGTCAGTACAACTATCACAACTATAGTTTATATAACACGACGTGTCAGTACAACTATCACAACTATAGTTTATATAACACGACGTGTCAGTACAACTATCACAACTATAGTTTATATAACACGACGTGTCAGTACAACTATCACAACTTTAGTTTATATAACACGACGTGTAAGTACAACTATCACAACTGTAGTTTATATAACACGACGTGTCAGTACAACTATCACAACTGTAGTTTATATAACACGACGTGTCAGTACAACTATCACAACTACAGTTTATATAACACGACGTGTCAGTACAACTATCACAACTGTAGTTTATATAACACGACGTGTAAGTACAACTATCACAACTATAGTTTATATAACACGACGTGTCAGTACAACTATCACAACTACAGTTTACATAACACGACGTGTAAGTACAACTATCACAACTATAGTTTATATAACCCGACGTGTAAGTACAACTATCACAACTATAGTTTATATAACACGACGTGTAAGTACAACTATCACAACTATAGTTTATATAACACGACGTGTCAGTACAACTATCACAACTATAGTTTATATAACACGACGTGTAAGTACAACTATCACAACTATAGTTTATATAACACGACGTGAAAGTACAACTATCACAACTGTAGTTTATATAACACGACGTGTCAGTACAACTATCACAACTAAAGTTTATATAACACGACGTGTCAGTACAACTATCACAACTATAGTTTATATAGCACGACGTGTCAGTACAACTATCACAACTATAGTTTATATAACACGACGTCTAAGTACAACTATCACAACTGTAGTGTATATAACACGACGTGTCAGTACAACTATCACAACTATAGTTTATATAACACGACGTCTAAGTACAACTATCACAACTGTAGTTTATATAACACGACGTGTAAGTACAACTATCACAACTGTAGTTTATATAGCACGACGTGTAAGTACAACCATCACAACTGTAGTTTATATAACACGACGTGTCAGTACAACCATCACAACTATAGTTTATATAACACGACGTGTCAGTACAACTATCACAACTACAGTTTATATAACACGACGTGTAAGTACAACTATCACAACTGTAGTTTATATAACACGACGTGTCAGTACAACTATCACAACTATAGTTTATATAGCACGACGTGTAAGTACAACTATCACAACTATAGTTTATATAACACGACGTGTCAGTACAACTATCACAACTACAGTTTATATAACACGACGTGTCAGTACAACTATCACAACTGTAGTTTATATAACACGACGTGTCAGTACAACTATCACAACTATAGTTTATATAACACGACGTGTAAGTACAACTATCACAACTATAGTTTATATAGCACGACGTGTAAGTACAACTATCACAACTGTAGTTTATATAACACGACGTGTCAGTACAACTATCACAACTACAGTTTATATAACACGACGTGTCAGTACAACTATCACAACTACAGTTTATATAACACGACGTGTAAGTACAACTATCACAACTACAGTTTATATAACACGACGTGTCAGTACAACTATCACAACTATAGTTTATATAACACGACGTGTCAGTACAACTATCACAACTATAGTTTATATAACACGACATGTCAGTACAACTATAGTTTATATAGCACGACGTGTAAGTACAACTATCACAACTATAGTTTATATAACACGACGTGTCAGTACAACTATCACAACTACAGTTTATATAACACGACGTGTCAGTACAACTATCACAACTGTAGTTTATATAACACGACGTGTCAGTACAACCATCACAACTATAGTTTATATAACACGACGTGTAAGTACAACTATCACAACTACAGTTTATATAACACGTCGTGTCAGTACAACTATCACAACTACAGTTTATATAACACGACGTGTCAGTACAACTATCACAACTATAGTTTATATAACACGACGTGTAAGTACAACCATCACAACTACAGTTTATAAAACACGACGTGTCAGTACAACTATCACAACTATAGTTTATATAACACGACGTCTAAGTACAACTATCACAACTATAGTTTATATAACACGACGTGTCAGTACAACTATCACAACTACAGTTTATATAACACGACGTGTCAGTACAACTATCACAACTACAGTTTATATAACACGACGTGTCAGTACAACTATCACAACTATAGTTTATATAACACGACGTGTAGGTACAACTATCACAGCTATAGTTTATATAACACGACGTGTCAGTACAACTATCACAACTGTAGTTTATATAACACGACGTGTCAGTACAACTATCACAACTACAGTTTATATAACACGACGTGTAAGTACAACTATCACAACTGTAGTTTATATAACACGACGTGTAAGTACAACTATCACAACTATAGTTTATATTACACGACGTGTAAGTACAACTATCACAACTGTAGTTTATATAACACGACGTGTCAGTACAACTATCACAACTATAGTTTATATAACACGACGTGTAAGTACAACTAACACAACTATAGTTTATATAACACGACGTGTACGTACAACTATCACAACTTTAGTTGATATAACACGACGTGTAAGTACAACTATCACAACTATAGTTTATATAACACGACGTGTCAGTACAACTATCACAACTATAGTTTATATAACCCGACGTGTAAGTACAACCATCACAACTATAGTTTATATAACACGACGTGTAAGTACAACTATCACAACTATAGTTTATATAACACGACGTGTAAGTACAACTATCACAACTATAGTTTATATAACACGACGTGTAAGTACAACTATCACAACTGTAGTTTATATAACACGACGTGTAAGTACAACTATCACAACTACAGGTTATATAACACGACGTGTCAGTACAACCATCACAACTATAGTTTATATAACACGACGTCTAAGTACAACTATCACAACTATAGTTTATATAACACTACGTGTAAGTACAACCATCACAACTGTAGTTTATATAACACGACGTGTCAGTACAACTATCACAACTGTAGTTTATATAACACGACGTGTTAGTACAACTATCACAACTGTAGTTTATATAACACGACGTGTAAGTACAACTACAGTTTATATAACACGACGTGTAAGTACAACTATCACAACTGTAGTTTATATAACACGACGTGTAGGTACAACTATCACAACTACAGTTTATATAACACGACGTGTCAGTACAACTATCACAACTATAGTTTATATAACACGACGTGTAAGTACAACTATCACAACTGTAGTTTATATAACACGACGTGTAAGTACAACTATCACAACTATAGTTTATATAACACGACGTGTAAGTACAACTATCACAACTACAGTTTATATAGCACGACGTGTCAGTACAACTATCACAACTATAGTTTATATAACACGACGTGTACGTACAACTATCACAACTATAGTTTATATAACACGACGTGTAAGTACAACTATCACAACTACAGTTTATATAACACGACGTGTCAGCACAACTATCACAACTATAGTTTATATAACACGACGTGTCAGTACAACTATCACAACTATAGTTTATATAACACGACGTGTAAGTACAACTATCACAACTATAGTTTATATAACACGACGTGTAAGTACAACCATCACAACTATAGTTTATATAACACGACGTCTAAGTACAACTATCACAACTACAGGTTATATAACACGACGTGTCAGTACAACTATCACAACTATAGTTTATATAACACGACGTGTACGTACAACTATCACAACTGTAGTTTATATAACACGACGTCTAAGTACAACTATCACAACTACAGTTTATATAACACGACATGTAAGTACAACTATCACAACTACAGTTTATATAACACGACGTGTAAGTACAACTATCACAACTATAGTTAATATAACACGACGTGTCAGTACAACTATCACAACTATAGTTAATATAACACGACGTGTAAGTACAACTATCACAACTACAGTTTATATAGCACGACGTGTAAGTACAACTATCACAACTGTAGTTTATATAACACGACGTGTAAGTACAACTATCACAACTACAGTTTATATAGCACGACGTGTAAGTACAACTAGAGTTTATATAACACGACGTGTCAGTACAACTATCACAACTATAGTTTATATAACACGACGTGTAAGTACAACTATCACAACTACAGTTTATATAGCACGACGTGTAAGTACAACTAGAGTTTATATAACACGACGTGTCAGTACAACTATAGTTTATATAACACGACGTGTCAGTACAACTATCACAACTGTAGTTTATATAATACGACGTGTAAGTACAACTATCACAACTACAGTTTATATAACACGACGTGTAAGTACAACTATCACAACTATAGTTTATATAGCACGACGTGTCAGGACAACTATCACAACTGTAGTTTATATAACACGACGTGTAAGTACAACTATCACAACTATAGTTTATATAACGCGACGTGTAAGTACAACTATCACAACTGTAGTTTATATAACACGACGAGTAAGTACAACTATCACAGCTACAGTTTATATAACACGACGTGTAAGTACAACTAGAGTTTATATAACACGACGTGTACGTACAACTATCACAACTGTAGTTTATATAACACGACGTGTAAGTACAACTATCACAACTACAGTTAATATAACACTACGTGTAAGTACAGCTATCACAACTATAGTTTATATAACACGACGTGTCAGTACAATTATCACAACTATAGTTTATATAACACGACGTGTAAGTACAATTATCACAACTGTAGTTTATATAACACGACGTGTAAGTACAACTATCACAACTATAGTTTAGATAACACGACGTGTCAGTACAACTATCACAACAATAGTTTATATAACACGACCTGTAAGTACAACTATCACAACTATAGTTTATATAACACGACGTCTAAGTACAACTATCACAACTATAGTTTATATAACACGACGTGTAAGTACAACTAGAGTTTATATAACACGACGTGTCAGTACAACTATCACAACTATAGTTTATATAACACGAAGTGTAAGTAAAACTATCACAACTGTAGTTTATATAACACGACGTGTCAGTACAACTATCACAACTGTTGTTTATATAACACGACGTGTAAGTACAACTATCACAACTATAGTTTATATAACACGACGTCTAAGTACAACTATCACAACTATAGTTTATATAACACGACGTGTAAGTACAACTATCACAACTATAGTTTATATAACACGACGTGTCAGTACAACTATCACAAGTGTAAGTACAACTATCACAACTATAGTTTATATAACACGACGTGTAAGTACAACTATCACAACTATAGTTTATATAGCACGACGTGTAAGTACAACTATCACAACTATAGTTTATATAACACGACGTCTAAGTACAACCATCACAACTACAGTTTATATAACACGACGTGTCAGTACAACTATCACAACTATAGTTTATATAACACGACGTGTAAGTACAACTATCACAACTACAGTTTATATAACACGACGTGTCAGTACAACTATCACAGCTACAGTTTATATAACAGGACGTATAAGTACAACCATCACAGCTACAGTTTATATAACACGACGTATAAGTACAACCATCACAACTGTAGTTTACAGTGCGAGTGTATATGGAACGTCGTGTAAGCACACCTTATTCTGTTGTTAGTTTTAATAACAAGCTCCGAGTAGTCTACATGTAACATTAAAGTTATTTTTGTTCACTGGAATATATTTCTTTATTTCTTTGTATTCCTCCTCGGCTTCAGTAAAGTGGAAGCCGAATAGGACCACAGTTTAACACTCTTGTAATAGCCGCGGACTTGTGCACCTCCTAATATCTTTTGTCAGTTATTCGATAGTTAAAGACGAGAATGTAAGCATGATTGATGTTAAATATTTCCCTTCACGTACAATTATTTTGTCTTACGTTGTAACTGATTGATCTGTTCACACAATGTACAGATTTATCGCCCGTGTTAAAACTGATCACTACAGGAGAAAACAATACGACGGTATCAGGGGTGCTCTATAGGAATCAGATCCCAGCCAGATGTAAGGTCATTCACACTCCGTCATTTTAGTATGGGTGATGAAGGTATTTCAAAACCAGATTGATGTGCTTTAGTCTCAACAAAGAGCAAATAGCATAATACAAGTCCATCGAAACCTCCCGAACAATCCCTTGTGCTTCCATCTAAACCCCCGAATAGTCTATTCTGAATCACTTAAGATTACCCGAACAACCAATTCTGGATATATTCAAACGTTTCGAAAAGCCTATTCTAACTAAGCAATATACTCTACCTAAAACCGATTCCTGTTGATTCTGTAATGTCTAACGTTTCTAAATCCGCCACAATGTCGTCACGATCAAATTGATTATAACCATCTTCATCTGAGGACAATAATGCTACCTCGACGCCGCTTTTATTGTCTTACTGGTGGTGTGATAGGGTGTCGATTCTGAAGAGCTACCATAGTGCGAAGTCATTTCAATGTTTTACGCGATGGTTCCATCACATATAGTGAACTGTTCTATTGGTGGTGTCTTCGATCATTTCAGTACTTATACGGAACGTAATGACTATCAAACACGGACCCTACGCAGAGATATATGTTTGCTTACTTCTTAAACAAGAGGCACATAGGGCCTTATCGCTCACCTAGTAGGATTTGACCTAATGTTCATGTTTAGTTCGTTAATAGCTTTATTTGTTGCTGTCGAACAATGTTGTATATGGTAATGGATCTCAACTCATTTAAAGATAAACAAAAAAAAGAAGCCCAAACTCCCTAGGGATGTAAAAAGACCCCAGGGATTGTTTTTACATCATGATTATGCTTAAAGAAACTAAGTCCCTTTGGTTGGAGACAGATCCCTGGGCCTATTTTTATATCAGGGCTGTGTTTATCTATTAATGTCCAATATAACCAAGAAACTAAGTTCTCTAGGGTGGGAAAGACCTCAGGGTCGATTTTTGCAACAGGATTGCGTTTATCTCTTAATGCTCAATAATGCTGTGTATGGTTATAGGGTGGGGATCTTAATGGCTTCCACCGTAGTAATTTTGTATGATTTACACATGAGGACAAATATCAAAACCGTAGTCATTTTGTATGATTTACACATGAGGATAAATATCAAAACCGTAGTCATTTTGTATGATTTACAGCTGAGGATAAATATCCAAACCGTAGTCATTTTGTATGATTTACACATGAGGACAAATATCCAAACCGTAGTCATTTTGTACGATTTACACATGAGGACAAATATCCAAACCGTAGTCATTTTGTACGATTTACACATGAGGACAAATATCCAAACCGTAGTCATTTTGTACGATTTACACATGAGGACAAATATCCAAACCGTAGTCATTTTGTATGATTTACACATGAGGACAAATATCCAAACCGTAGTCATTTTGTACGATTTACACATGAGGACAAATATCCAAACCGTAGTCATTTTGTATGATTTACACATGATGACAAATATCCAAACCGTAGTCATTTTGTATGATTTACACATGATGACAAATATCCAAACCGTAGTCATTTTGTATGATTTACACATGATGACAAATATCCAAACCGTAGTCATTTTGTATGATTTACACATGATGACAAATATCCAAACCGTAGTCATTTTGTATGATTTACACATGATGACAAATATCCAAACCGTAGTCATTTTGTATGATTTACACATGAGGACAAATATCAAAACCGTAGTCATTTTGTACGATTTACACATGAGGATAAATATCAAAACCGTAGTCATTTTGTATGATTTACACATGAGGATAAATATCAAAACCGTAGTCATTTTGTATGATTTACACATGAGGATAAATATCAAAACCGTAGTCATTTTGTACGATTTACACATGAGGATAAATATCAAAACCGTAGTCATTTTGTATGATTTACACATGAGGATAAATATCAAAACCGTAGTCATTTTGTACGATTTACACATGAGGATAAATATCAAAACCGTAGTCATTTTGTACGATTTACACATGAGGATAAATATCAAAACCGTAGTCATTTTGTACGATTTACACATGAGGATAAATATCAAAACCGTAGTCATTTTGTATGATTTACACATGAGGATAAATATCAAAACCGTAGTCATTTTGTATGATTTACACATGAGGATAAATATCAAAACCGTAGTCATTTTGTACGATTTACACATGAGGATAAATATCCAAACCGTAGTCATTTTGTATGATTTACACATGAAGATAAATATCCAAACCGTAGTCATTTTGTATGATTTACACATGAAGATAAATATCCAAACCGTAGTCATTTTGTATGATTTACACATGAAGATAAATATCCAAACCGTAGTCATTTTGTATGATTTAGGGACAGCGTCATTAAAATAAATCAGTATATAAAGAGTTATACTACAGGTAAAAAGCTCCATGGCAACATTTCAATGTATCACTTGGCAACATTATGGACATAATGAGTGTCTACGTATATAATCCACAGTGTCAGAATAGATACTGGGGCAGGTAGTCCAAAGTTTACCACCTTCTGAAATAAAATATGTCCCAAGATGATAGAGTACGGCAAAGGTGACATGTTAACAAGGTATTTACTACACCATCAACACAACACAATGTCAGTCAAAGGTGAAAGGTTAACAAGGTATATACTACACACAATGTCAGTCAAAGGTGAAAGGTTAACAAGGTATTTACTACACCATCAACACAACACAATGTCAGTCAAAAGGTGAAAGGTTAACAAGGTATTTACTAAACCATCAACACAACACAATGTCAGTCAAAAGGTGAAAGGTTAACAAGGTATTTACTACACCATCAACACAATGTCAGTCAAAAGGTGAAAGGTTAACAAGGTATTTACTACATACAACGTCAGTCAGAAGGTGAAAGGTTAACAAGGTATTTACTACACACAATGTCAGTCAGAAGGTGAAAGGTTAACAAGGTATTTACTACACACAATGTCAGTCAGAAGGTGAAAGGTTAACAAGGTATTTACTACACACAATGTCAGTCAGAAGGTGAAAGGTTAACAAGGTATTTACTACACACAATGTCAGTCAGAAGGTGAAAGGTTAACAAGGTATTTACTACACACAATGTCAGTCAGAAGGTGAAAGGTTAACAAGGTATTTACTACACACAATGTCAGTCAGAGGGTGAAAGGTTAACAAGGTATTTACTACACACAATGTCAGTCAGAGGGTGAAAGGTTAACAAGGTATTTACTACACACAATGTCAGTCAGAAGGTGAAAGGTTAACAAGGTATTTACTACACCATCAACACAACACAATGTCAGTCAGAATGTGAAAGGTTAACAAGGTATTTACTACACACAATGTCAGTCAGAAGGTGAAAGGTTAACAAGGTATTTACTACACACAATGTCAGTCAGAAGGTGAAAGGTTAACAGGGTATTTACTATTTCCGTCATCACACCATCTTATATATTTTCCTGATATTTTTGTTTTTAGTGGATACACAGGTTAACACCTGTGATTATACATACGTCTGCATTGCAACACATATAATTATACATGTGTTAGCATGGTAACACTTGGTGACACCTGTAATTATACATTGGTACACATTGTAGTATATATGTACGGGTAGACTCGACGATATATGTCTGTTGTATAAGGTGATCCTAAACTTAGTACAGGATCGTCAGTAACATTACAGAATCGTCGGTAATATTACAGGATCGCCAGTAATAGTACAGGATCGTCAGTAATAGTACAGGATCGTCGGTAATATTACAGGATCGTCGGTAATATTACAGGAGCGTCAGTAATATTACAGGATCGTCGGTAATATTACAGGATCGTCGGTAATATTACAGGATCGTCGGTAATATTACAGGCGCTGATGACATTAATTTAGACTCCACGATATAATTATGTTTGTTGTATAAGGTAATCCTTAACTTAGTACAAGATCGTCAGTAATATTACAGGATCGTCAGTAATTTTAAATGATCCTAAACTTAACATGACCTTTTGAGCTTCAAATATAAGCCAATGAAAACTGGTCAATGACGTCATTAATCAACCAAAGACAAAGAGTCTTGTTCGAGCCTTCGGTTGCGTCTCCTAAGTATTTGCGACTCAGTTCAGCGCTTGATTTGAAATACATGTACGCAAAATTTAACAATTATAACTGCATTATGTTAATGGCAACGGTAATAAAAATATTGCTAATCCTCTGGACGTTACATTGAAAGAAGAACAGAAAACGATTAAACAATAATAAAAATATTATCTCGTCGACAGGACGGATTATGTTGCCAACTGGATTTCAAAAATCGTTACCGTACACGTTATAATTATACAGTATTCCCTTTCAAACTAATTTTTTCACGACGCTGTTGCCTTCACTGTCTATCTCTCGTACGATGAAGGAAAGTCCAAACGGACAGCAAAAGTTTGTTAAATTATCAATTTGTTGAGGTATCTTGGTGAGCCGGAGTGTTTGAAGCCATGTTGTTTACCGTTGCTATCGACCATCGGAATACCTCGGGAATGTTATGTAAGTATTTATACTTCCGAAGAATGAAACCACACCGACAATTTCATAGGCGGCGCGTTGATTGGCTGAGCTCAATGGTCATGCTGAGATGATCTCCTACGGGGCATCGTTAGATCTGCAGTGTATCGTAGAGTATCACAGAGGAGTGGAAATTATAAGTCTAATTTTAATTAGATTGACTTATTATAAAACTGTGACGCATTAATAAATGGCGTCGGCACGCTTGTTAATCGTAGTTACATAGAAGAGAAGAAGTGTTAATTAAAACTGATAACATCTTTCTATACAAATATTATTTATTACATTTTTACCAGTGAAATATCAAAAATTATTCATTCTATAAAAGTGATATTTTTCACTCGTGTGGCTAATATTTTGATATTTTTCACTCGTGCTGCGCACTCGTGAAAAATGTCAAAATATTAGCCCCACTCGTGAAATATATTTGGTATTACTGAAGACACTGTTAGATATCCTCTATGTATTGTATAATTTGTAACAAACATTGCTGTGGTAACATTGTATCTTCGTTATCAAATAAATATATAGAGGATATTAAATGGTTTCCCGTGAGTGCGAGTGAAAAATATCGAAATATTCTGTCATACGAGTGAAAAATATGTTATATTTAACGGGAAACCATTCAATTTTCTTTTTATTGCATTTCATATACTTAAAAACAAAATTGAAAACATCGAAAAATTAATAGTGTCAAAACGTGCGGGAATCAGTAATGACGTCATCTCTTTGTGACGTTACTCCACGTCAACTTGACAGCGCCATTTTGAAAGGACTGACCAGCGCAATTTAAGCGTTTTCTGTTGTTATCGGAGAATCTGTGCATGAAAAGCTAACGTCTAGTGAGTATTTTGTCAAAAACTAGACAGAATAGTTCAGAAATACAGCAAAATAACCAATTTATCTATCTCCGCTTCGAATGGAAAAATCAAAAGTTTCAACAAAGTGAATACAAAGGTTAGCTCTGACTGGTCATAAACGGAAAACATATATTTTCACTGCAAAACTTTTTTTCCACTGTTATATGTTTTTTTGTTTATACATATATATATATATTTGTGTGTTTCTCCTGTGCTTACTAAATTAAACGTTTGAAATATTTCACTGCATGCGTTGTGTGGCTCTAATGACGATTCCTTTTGTGTGCAAGACACATAGAAAATATAGATGTTTTATGTTAGACAATATGTATCAAGGTCGAACCATCAAGGTCGAACCTGATATACAACGTCAATCAAATGCCACACCTGTAAAGTTAGTTAGAAACACAAGCTACTTTTTTAAGATAACTCTGAAATAAAACTACATTGTGACATCAAAATTGAAAATCAGAAATGTGTCCACGCCATTCCAGCATGACCAAAGTACATTTATTGTAATGAAGCCTTTGGTTTGTTATTAACTTTCAGTATGAATTTTGTCTGCCAATCCAAAGTTTGTCAAATGATGAGCTGGCCCTGTATATCGCCGAAATTCAATGACTTTATTGGTTATTTCATTGATAGATCGATTTGACAGATATCAATTTGTAATAACGTAGCACTGTGAGAACGATTACAAAGGCTCCACTAATTAGATTATATATAATATATAGATAATAAACCGTTACCTTGACCGGAACACAGATGAGAACGAAGATGAGGTCGGCGGATGCCAGATTTACTAAGAAAACATTGGTGATACTGCGCATACGTGGGAATAAAGCGATAGCCACAATGACCAGGACATTTCCGACGAGACCAACGAGTCCGACGAACGAATAAAACACAACCGTTGGTATGAACTCATTGAGGGGGAGATGGTTCAGGGCTTCATTGTAATCATATTCATACGTATAGTTTCCGAAGTAATCGTCTCCGTAATACGAGGAGGACGCCACTGTGTTCACGTCCGTTTGGACGACCACACCGGAAGTCACACTTGGAGTGCTTGAATTCATCGCTATTTTGAATATGTACGCCAAGACTATGCTCAGAGAAGAAATCACGGATGTGCCCAACTGCAAGTTTTCGTGACAGTGCTGGTTGGAGTACTGGCACCTTCATTTATACCCTGTGTCGTCACAGCTTCAAGATCAATGTACAGTATATTCCTTATCTCCGGCATTGCTGTTCCTTTCGTTATCACACTGAAACATAGAACATATTTATTTTTTGGATACCATGACGAAACCAAACATCAACATTCCTAATATGTCGTGTGGTTAGTTGTCAAAACTTCAATAGCTACACTGTATGGGTAAGGGCCCACCCCTATAAAGTGACACTCCGTGTCAACATGAGCTGGTAGAGATCACTATCTTCAAATAATCTTGCACTCACCATAAACGTCTGCGGCAGCAAGTGTCTACAAATAACAGGATACTCTCCACGAAACAGACTGATAAAATATTTACATTTCAAAATATATCGGTATATAAACTAAAATATTACTCTGGGAAAATTCATTTCTGGAATAAAAAAATACATTACAAACGCGTCTTTGTTTTTATAGACTTTACATTCATACAGTTATGACCTCGGTTCCACAGCCGCATCAACACTTACTCTAAATGTGCATTTCATTTTAGTGTAAAGAGTTTTTATCAGATAACAACCTTATCATGATTCGCAGAGTTATTTAACAGCCAGAATTGTTAAGCAGTTTGAATATTGGGTCCCAAAGCGTGCATTACGTCTGTTTTTTCGACTGCTGCTGTCCAGGTTTTTTGTCAGAAGATAAAATATTAAAAGACTCGCTAATCGCTACGGTGGTCGGGTCAGGAGGTATGTGTCCCGGTGTAGATCGCTTCTAAGGCAATAACGGGTTGGGTTGTTATCGCCAGTCAGCCAATTTTATGTGGGAGATAATGGCGCTGCACACAAAGACTTCGTTTATTCCATTAATCTATCATAATTATGTCTAAGATGGTCTCGATTATTCAAATGCAATAATGTATGAGTTATTACTTTTTAATTATAAGACGAAGTGTCACTTTCTAACAACTCTCATTTCCCATGAAGACTTCCGTACAACAGACCTGTACCACTGACGCCGAGGTGCCAACATCATACGATATTACAGCTACAATCAAACGTCACTTAACATGTCCGATACAACAAACTCTGACTGTGATAGTCACACATGTTTACACGATGGCAGTATGTTGTTTGGTGGTTTAAACTATTAATATGTCAGTAACGTATTATACACACTAACACTTTTTATGTTTAGAAAATCAGATTTATAATTGAATTAAATATTTCTTATTAAGGTATTTTTTGTTAATATAACACAGATGTTCAAGTGCAGAAATCACGCGTGGCAGTAACGACAAATCAGATTTGACAATGCTGACTTTAGCTCCTGTGTACAGCACGTCACTCATAGATATCAGAACTGGCACATTTCCCCCATAGCTTTTTGGAGAATTTTCTTTGGCATATTATTTAGTTTTTGTCGTTCTCAAATTCTACAAATATAAGTTCGGATATATAAGTTCTTTCAGATCTTATAACGATTTGAATTAAATATTCACAAAGAAAAAGTCCTTTCTTCTGGCAAGCGAAACGCGCCAAAATGTTAAAAACGTTTTCCTTGTGTGTAAAACGAGGTTTTAATGAGAATGTCAAATGTCCAATTAGTCTGTATTCTAACACCCACATTATACCTGTAGTATCCAAAACACCGACCTTTAGTCAGTAGAAGTCTCCGAAAAATAGATGGCTGCAGGGAAACGTTTACATTTTCCAAAACACGATCATCTAACTGTACCTGTGTACTAATTACGGGGAACAGTCTGCTGGGATAGAGACGTTATAGATATCCGGCCGCCGTATCACACACAGCTCTCTCAAATACAGGGAATCAGCAAACAGTCCATTTACAACACACCAATTCTCCAATCGAATGTCGCTGAGAGCTCTCCGCCAAGTTGTCCAATAGGTACTCTCTCTCTGTTTACCAACGTTGTTGCTAGGTACTAATTCATCCTTTACTGGACATTTGATTCTGTGTGGGTATTTCTATACACGCTGTCTCGTTAGAATGTAAAGAAGACATATTGCCAATCTGGATTTTCTATACCTGGAGAACATGGCTTTGGGAATCGGAGACCAAACACTTCTGTGATTGGCTGACCGTGGTCACTTGTGCCAGCCCAGACCAACAAACAAGAAAATACTGGACTATGCATCAGAGACGTATTTCGGTTATTGAAATTCCTTGGAGAGTAGTTTTGGCGGTAGGGCGACTGACAGACTGTGATAATTAGCGTTAGACAGAGTAAGGATGGAGGTCCAATTAAGCGCCCTGCGATAGCCCTTGGGTACACAAAACAGTCACAAATCAACCAGCAGATTACTCGTGTAGGTAGTCCAAGCTGCTTACACATCTTACGGTTTATAAAAGCCCGAGTTCTCATATTGAGCTCTTCTTTCAAAAGAAAAATCGTTTTTGTAGATATCTAACTAAAATCATTCCACAAAATATTTTGATTTCATACTAAGGGTCAAAGTAGGTATTGAGAAAGACATGAGCAATTCTGGAATCGTGGGTATAGCTGACAAACCTTAACAAGGCAGGGCAAATATAACGATTTTGATTTTTTCCGGTTACAATTTCATTTATTTATTTTCACAAATTTCATTTATTTATTTTCACAAATTTCATATAATAGATACGAAATATTGATTTATGAAGCTGAATGACTCCATTACCCTTTGTCATTATTGAAGATGTCAAAAATAAAAAACATAGCTTAAAGACTTGATTCGATCAATGTGAACATTGGATAAAACTACGTTGAAATATGTGTAATTGTCTTTTACATGTTGATATCTCATGAGAGCCTGTTGGATGTACTCTCGAGACGACAGCAAATGTTACGTCGCTGTGTTACCTGTATCGATCTTTTTAGTTATTATTTATTCATTTATTTATTTATCTACTTATTTTGTATTTCACTATGCAACCAGCTTCTGTTTAAAGATTGTGTACAGTTCAGCGAAACACCTTTCCCCTAAGTACTATATCCTATATGCTGTTTCAAATTTAGTTTTGCACTACATTGTATAAAACACATCTCTATTGAATAGAGAAGAGCTTCGTCAAACCTTTTTAGTTTACAATTCTTCATATTTCCCCCTTTTATTTGGAAATGAATAGCTATTCCTTTCAATCAAACATATGATTTATCTGCAGCAAAGTTTTTTTTATAATATGTTATAATACACCTATACAAAACAAATTTACCTTAAATTACATCAAACAGAGTCTACTAGGAGATAACACATAGAACGGGCAGTAGATATAACGCCATCCTGATAAATAGAGGGGTACAGATATATAGAGGATATGGAATGGTTTCCCGTTTAATATAACATATATTTCACGAGTATGACAGAATATCGATATTTTCACGACTGCGAAGCACGAGTGAAAAATATCGAAATATTCTGTCAATTTTCTTTTTATTGCATTTCATATACTTAAAAACAAAATTAAAAACATAAAAAATTAATAGCGTCAAAAAGTGCGGGAATCAGTAATGACGTCATTTCTTTGTGACGTTACTCCACGTCAACTTGACGGCGCCATTTTGAAAGGACTGATCAAGCGTTGTCTGCTGTTATAGCAGAATATGTGCATGAATAGCTAACGTCAAGTGGGTTTTTTGGTCAAAAACTAGTCTGAAAATTCAGAAATACAGCAAAATAACCAATTTATTTATCTCCGCTCCGGTTGGAAAAATCGTCAAGTTTCAACGAGGTGAATACAAAGGTTAGCTCTGATTGGTCAAAAACGGAAATTTTATATTTTCACTGCAAAACTTATATTTTCACTGCAAAATCTTATATTTTCACTGTTCATCGCTGCAGTGAAAATATCAGTTTTATTAGTTTGATAAATTTCTATATGTAATTGGCAAAAATGCAATAAAACGTCATCCTGATAAATAGAGACGTACAGTTATAATGTCATTCTGATAAATAGAGACGTACATATATATCCTATATGCTGTTTCAAATTTAGTTTTGCACTACAAAACACATCTCTATTGAATAGAGAAGAGCTTCGTCAAACCTTTTTAGTTTACAATTATTCATATTTTTCACTTTTATTTGGAAATGAATAGCTATTCCTTTCAATCAAACACATGATTTATCTGCAGCAAAGTTTTTTTTATAATATGTTATAATACACCTATACAAAACAAAATTACCTTAAATTACATCAAACAGTCTACTAGGAGATAAGACATAGAACGGGCAGTAGATATAACACCATCCTGATAAATAGAGGGGTACAGATATATAGAGGATATGGAATGGTTTCCCGTTTAATATAATTTAATTTTGTATGAGACACGCATTTTCATTGGCTGAAATAATTTTGTCATACCTCCATAACCAAATTTTTGACGTTGCGAAATGTAACGTCATTTTTGATTGGTTGATGACGTTGCGTAATAATTTATCACAGAAAAGAGTTCGCCAAAGAAAGTGAAATATCTTGGTGTGTATAAGACGAAATTAAATTATAAGGATTAACATTAATTATTTTTTCTGTTATACAGTCATAACATAAAAAAAAAACTGGAGTGAACTCTCTTTATAAACCGCTTCGCGGTTTATTAAGAGTACACTCCAGTTTTTTTCTGTTATGACTGTATAACAGAAAAAAATAATTGATGTTAATCCTTAAATAACATATATTTCACGAGTATGACAGAATATCGATATTTTCACGACTGCGAAGCACGAGTGAAACATATCGAAATATTCTGTCAATTTTCTTTTTATTGCATTTCATATACTTAAAAACAAAATTAAAAACATAAAAAAATTAATAGCGTCAAAAAGTGCGGGAATCAGTAATGACGTCATTTCTTTGTGACGTTACTCCACGTCAACTTGACGGCGCCATTTTGAAAGGACTGATCAAGCTTTTTCTGCTGTTATAGCAGAATATGTGCATGAATAGCTAACGTCAAGTGGGTTTTTTGGTCAAAAACTAGTCTGAAATTCAGAAATACAGCAAAATAACCAATTTATTTATCTCCGCTTCTGTTGGAAAAATCGTCAAGTTTCAACGAGGTGAATACATAGGTTAGCTCTGATTGGTCAAAAACTTATATTTTCACTGCAAAATTTTATATTTTCACTGAAAAATCTTATATTATTACTGTTCATCGCTGCAGTGAAAATATCAGTTTCATAAGTTTGATAAATTTCTACATTTCACCAGCAAAATGCAATAAAACGTCATCCTGATAAATAGAGACGTACAGATATAACGTCATCCCGATAAATAGAGACGTACAGTTATAACGTCATTCTGATAAATAGAGACGTACATATATAACGTCATCCTGATAAATAGAGACGTACAGATAAAACGTCATCCTGATAGAGACGTACAGATATAACGTCATCCTGATCAATAGAGACGTATAGATATAACGTCATCCTGACAAATAGAGACGTACAGATATAACGACATCCTGACAAATAGAGACGTACAGATATAACGACATCCTGATAAATAGAGACGTACAGATAAAACGTCATCCTGATAGAGACGTACAGATATAACGTTATCCTGATAAATAGAGACGTACATATATAACGTCATCCTGATCAATAGAGACGTACATATATAACGTCATCCTGATAAATAGAGACGTACAGATAAAACGTCATCCTGATAGAGACGTACAGATATAACGTCATCCTGATCAATAGAGACGTATAGATATAACGTCATCCTGACAAATAGAGACGTACAGATATAACGACATCCTGACAAATAGAGACGTACAGATATAACGACATCCTGATAAATAGAGACGTACAGATAAAACGTCATCCTGATAGAGACGTACAGATATAACGTTATCCTGATAAATAGAGACGTACATATATAACGTCATCCTGATCAATAGAGATGTACAGATATAACGTCATCCTGATAAATAGAAGTGTACATTTATAACGTCATCCTGATCAATAGAGACGTATAGATATAACGTCATCCTGATAAATAGAGACGTACAGATATAACGTCATACTGATAAATAGAGACGTACAGATAAAACGTCATCCTGATAAATAGAGACGTACAGATATAACGTCATCCTGATAAATAGAGGTGTACAGATATAACGTCATCCTGATAAATAGAGACGTACAGATATAATGTCATCCTGATAAATAGAGACGTACAAATATAACGTTATCCTGATAAATAGAGACGTACTTATATAACGTCATCCTGATAAATAGAGACGTACATATATAACGTCATCCTGATAAATAGAGACGTACAGATATAACGTCATCCTGATAAATAGAGACGTACAGATATAACGTCATACTGATAAATAGAGACGTACAGATATAATGTCATCCTGATAAATAGAGACGTACAGATAAAACGTCATCCTGATGAATAGAGACGTACAGATAAAATGTCATCCTGATAAATAGAGACGTACATATATAACGTCATCCTGATAGAGACGTACAGATATAACGTCATCCTGATAGAGACGTACAGATATAACGTCATCCTGATAAATAGAGACGTACAGATAAAACGTCATCCTGATAGAGACGTACAGATATAACGTCATCCTGATAGAGACGTACAGATATATAGAGAATACATGGTCAGTGTCTTAAAATATAAGCTGTATTTTGGCGAGGGTAAAGAAAGACAAAAGTGGCGAGCCTTGGCCTGCCATTTTTGTCTTTCTGTCCCGAGCCAAAAGTACAGCTTATATTTTAAGACACTGACCATGTATTCTATTTATCCTGCAACAGTCATAAAATAATCATCAAAAGTAATCATTTTGAAGTGAAACGGTGTCAAACATGATAGAAATATGTTCGACTTTTAAACGTAGTTTCACTTTGAAGTAGGTCAGTCGAACTGACGCACGTGCTAAGATTCCAAAATACAGCTGTTTTCCGTCACTGTCGTATACAGCAAAAATATATATGGTTGGTGTATTCCGACAATGCGGTGGCAATTGCAGGATAAAACGTCATCCTGATAAATAGAGACGTACAGATATAACGTCATCATGATCAATAGAGATTACATATATAACGTCATCCTGACAAATAGAGACATAGAGGTTCCCCAACGACGAGTGGAGATTGTTTATCATTTTTATCCAACTCGAGTTAGTTAATTTTCTGATTTTGAAAAGACACGAGCTTTAGCTAATGAATTAATGAGAATTGGATAAAAATGGTAAACAATCGTCAAGAGTGGTGGAACTTGTCTATCCCATAACTTCTTTACTTACAAAGGTAAGCTTGTCTAGTTCAAATTCTCCCAACGTAGCAACTAAATTCCGTGAACCAAATCACTACGGAACAAAATATAGTTCGTTATGAACGAAAGCTTATCTATTTTAGATGCACGACTCATATCTTCTGTACTATATTTGTAAATGATACAATTTTACAAAACGAAACATTAGTTTGACAATCCTTGTGTCTGTGTGATTTATTAATAAGTAACTTGTTTAAATGACTCCGCTCAAACATAGGAGGACGACACCGTCATCGCGAAGTCGAACGTCACCGCTGAATTTTTAGATTCGATTATCGGTCCTTTCCTGGATTTCGTAGGTACGCTATCACTGGTTATTGCGATGTTAAATGTTCATTCTGAGATTTATTCATTCAAGACACCGTGCATTTCAACAAATATTTCGAAAACCGAGCTGGAGTGCTGAGCAATATTTATTTCATGTTTGTCAGTGTTTACACGAAATCTCATCAGTTTACTGACATGAGACAAATGTTCCAAACTGATTTTTACATTTTTGTGTCTGGGATATATATATTCGTAAAAAAGGTAAGTGGAATGATAAGAAAGTGTTTATTCGTTGATTTTGTTCTATGTTGGTACAGTATTCGTACCGAATGACACCGAACTAAAAGGGTAGCTCTACAGTACAGTAGGCTTAAGCCTACGTTAGAGCATAAGATGCCGCGACCGTTTCTTTCAAATGACTACGATTAGAGATAGCGATTTAACTATTTTTTATTACATTTATTGCATTTGTTCATTGTTTTGATAATTCATTCATGTGGCCATCGGGAACCACTGCAGTGCATATCGAGAATAAAAAAAATAGGGGGGGGGGAGTCCGTTTTGGTTCGCTACTGAAATCGATGCAATATCTCGCTTCCGTGCGTCGTCTATTTTACCATCATCATATTATATTTCGTACGTCTCAAACCCCAGATTAATCGACATTTCCATGAAGACACTCTTCTCAACCAGAAAAAGACCGTGGTCAAAGATCAGAGGTTAGCCAATCAGATTTGCTGGGGGTCACAAATGACGAAGCGGAGGCTTAGAAAGTGGTTACACACTGCGGTGTGTAAACAAAACAATAACACACTGCTACGAATGTTATCAGGTACCATATCAGTTGAGAAACAAGCGTAGTTATGAGATAAATACAGATATAACGTCATCCTGATAAATAGAGACGTACAGATATAACGTCATACTGATAAATAGAGACGTACATATATAACGTCATTCTGATAAATAGAGGTGTACAGATATAACGTCATCCTGATAAATAGAGACGTACAGATATAACGTCATCCTGATAAATAGAGACGTACAGATAAAACGTCATCCTAATAAATAGAGACGTACAGATATAACGTCATTCTGATAAATAGAGGTGAACAGATGTAACGTCATCCTGATAAATAGAGACGTACAGATATAACGCCATCCTGATAAATAGAGATATACAGATATAACGTCATCCTGATAAATAGAGATATACATATATAACGTCATCCTGATAAATAGAGATGTACATTTATAACGTCATCCTGATAAATAGAGACGTATAGATATAACGTCATCCCGATAAATAGAGACGTACAAATATAACGTCATCCTGATAAATAGAGACGTACAGATATAACGATATCCTGATAAATAGAGACGTACAGATATAACGTCATCCTGATAAATAGAGATGTACAAATATAACGTCATCCTGATAAATAGAGACGAACAGTTATAATGCATTCTGATAAATAGAGACGTACAGTTATAACGTCATTCTGATAAAAAGAGACGTACAGATATAACGTCATCCTGATAAATAGAGACGTACAGTTATAATGCATTCTGATAAATAGAGACATACAGATCTAACGTCATCCTGATAAATAGAGACGTACAGATATTAATAAAATATATTACCTGTAAGTGATCGAGATTGGGTTATCTCAGTCGAGGGCTAAGATTCTGTAACATAATCCCAACCGAGGCGTTAGCCGAGGATGTTACAGAATCTTAGCCCGAGACTGAGATAACCCGATCTCGATCACTTACAGGTAATAGATTTTTTTTCTCGCACCTCTTACATATATCTAGTTGTATAATAACAAACCATCTATATATGCGTTTAGAGTGTAAGAGTATCCCGTCTGGGGCCTCCCGGTTCAAAGCCGATTAACCACTTCATCTGCGCTTCGAATTCAGTCCTTTCGCGTAAAAATATAGTTCGGTTATATCAAAGAAGAAAAACAATGATCAATCGGTACATATTACTTAAATAATAAGCAACAACCAACCAACCAATGCATAGTACAGTGTACATACTGCATTGCGGTTTGTGCACTTGTTCACCGATTCGAGAGTACTAGTATTACGTCACTTGCGCGGATGAATACATGAATGGGTTAAGATTCCGCCAAAACTCACGTAAAGGTACCAGACAGATCGGACGAGATAGAAAAATCTAGCACTGGGTATCACGTGAGATTTCCCTGTCCGAGGTGCGAGAAAACGTCATCCCGATAAATAGTGATGTTCAGATATAACGTCATCCTAATAAATAGAGACGTACAGATATAACGTCATACTGATAAATAGAGACGTACAAATATAACGTCATCCTGATAAATAGAGACGTACAGATATAATGTCATCCTGATAAATAGAGACGTACAAATATAACGTCATCCTGATAAATAGAGACGTACAGATAAAACGTCATCCTGATAAATAGAAGTGTACATTTATAACGTCATCCTGATAAATAGAGGTGTACAGATATAACGTCATCCTGATAAATAGAGACGTACCGATATAACGTCATCCTGATAAAAAGAGACGTACCGATATAACGTCATCCTGATAAAAAGAGACGTACAGATATAACGTCATTCTGATAAATAGAGATATAGAGGTTCCCCAACGAGTGGAGATTGTTTATCATTTTTATCCAACTCGAGTTAGTTAATTTTCTAATTTTCAAAAGACACGAGCTTTAGCGAGTGTCTTTTGAAAATTAGAAAATTAACTAACGAGAGTTGGATAAAAATGATAAACAATCGTCACGAGTAGGGGAACTTGTTTATCCCATAACTTCTTTACTTACAAATGTAAG
Source organism: Pecten maximus (assembly GCF_902652985.1). Lineage (NCBI taxonomy): Eukaryota > Metazoa > Mollusca > Bivalvia > Pectinida > Pectinidae > Pecten > Pecten maximus. The sequence continues at coordinate 3,958,165 of NC_047018.1, read as the reverse complement.
TCTGTCATGTTCAAATTCTCCCAACGTAGCAACTAAATTCCGTGAACCAAATCACTACCCGACAAAATATAGGTCGTTTTAAACGAAAGCTTATCATCTATTTTAGATGCACGACTCATATCCTCTGTACTATATTTGTAAATGATATTATTTTACAAAACGAAATATTAGTTTGAAAGTCAGTGTGTCGGTGTAATTTATTAATAGGTAACTTGTTTGAATAACTCAATAACAAAATATTCGAAGACGACACCGTCATCGCGAAGTCGAACGTCACCGCTGAATATTAGACTAATCATTGTCATATATTCAATTATCGGTCCTTTCCTGGATTTCGTAGGTACGCTATTACTGGTTATTATGATGTTAAATGTTCATTCTGAGATTTATTCATACAAGAAATCGTGCATTTCAACAAATATTTCGGAAACCGAGCTGGAGTGTGGAGCAATAGGCCTATGCAGTTTAGGTTAGTCCATGTGTTTACACGAAATCTCGTCAGTTTCAGAGACATAATGTAGAGTATAAGAGTTTACTGACATGAGACAAATGTTCCAAGATGATTTTTACATTTTTGTGTTTGGGATAAATATATTCGTAATAAAGGTAAGTGAAATGATAAGAAAGTGTTTATTCGTAGATTTTTTTCTGTTGGTACAATATCCGTACCAAATGATATCGAACTAGAAAAAGGTAAGCTGCCTAACAGTAACAGTTACGTTAGATGCTGCGGCTGTTTCATTGAAGTGACTACGATTAAAGACAACGATTAAACCATTTTTCATTATTTTGATAATTCATTCACGGCTCTCGGGGTCCACTGCATATCTAGAACAGGGGGGGGGGGGGGGGGGGGGGGGGGGGGCGGTATTTTGGTTCGCTAGGCCATCGATGTAATATCTCCGTGCGTCGTCTATTTTACCATCATCAAATTATATTTCGTACGACTCAAACCCCAGATTAATCGACATTTCCATGGGAACACCCCTCTCATCCAGTTATGCTAATATTGAGCACCGACAACTCCAAAAAATATGTACATGCTGATCTTTTGAAGACGGACGAGAACAAAAAAGATAAGTGAGAGTAGTAAAAATAGTCCATGGTCAAAGGCCAGAGGTTAGCCAATCAGATTTGTTGGAGGTCACAAATGACCAATCGGAGGCTTAGAAAGTGGTTACACACTGCGGTGTGTAAACAAAAACAATAGCACACTGCTACGAATTTTATCACGTGAAATATCAGTTGTGAAACAAGCGTAGTTATGAGATAAAAACAGATATAACGTCATCCTGATAAATAGAGACGTACAAATATAACGTCATCCTGATAAATAGAGACGTACAGATCTAACGTCATCCTGATAGAGACGTACAGATATAACGTTATCCTGATAAATAGAGACGTACATATATAACGTCATCCTGATCAATAGAGATGTACAGATATAACGTCATCCTGATAAATAGAGACGTATAGATATAACGTCATCCCGATAAATAGAGACGTACATATATAACGTCATCCTGATAAATAGAGACGTACAGATATAACGTCATACTGATAAATAGAGACGTACAGATATAACGTCATCCTGATCAATAGAGATGTACAGATATAATGTCATCCTAATAAATATATATGTACATATATAACGTCATCCTGATAAATAGAGACGTACAGATCTAACGTCATCCTAATAAATATATATGTACATATATAACGTCATCCTGATAAATAGAGACGTACAGATCTAACGTCATCCTGATAAATGGAGACGTACAGATATAGAGGATATCTAACAGTGTCTTCAGTAATACCAAATATATTTCACGAGTGGGGCTAATATTTTGATATTTTTCACGAGTGCGCAGCACGAGTGAAAAATATCAAAATATTAACCACACGAGTGAAATATATTTGGTTTTACTGAAGACACTGTTAGATATTCTGTTTATTACATTTTTTATCAACGAAAACCCTACCCCATACGCTAACTAGGACTACAGCGATAATTTGTAAACAAAAAAGTAGTTTCCCCTGTCCAGGTGCTGACATATATGTCGGGCTTTCTGATTGGTCAATTATTTTGGTATTTTCTAATCATTAATTTGATTGGTCAAATCAGCAAAAGTGATATTTTCACTAGTGAAAAATATGATATTCTTCACTAGTGAAAAATATCACTTTTATAGAATGAATAATTTTTGATATTTCACTGGTAAAAATGTAATAAATAACGTTATCCTGATAGAGACGTACAGATATAACGTCATCCTGATAAATAGAGACGTACAGATATAACGTCATCCTGATAAATAGAGACGCACATATATAACGTCATACTGACAAATAGAGACGTACAGATAAAACGTCATCCTGATAAAGGGAAGAAAACATTTATCTTTGTCATATCATTTTACCTTAAAACAATAAACAATAAATCATTTTTACTCTATTTTCCTTGTGTCCTAACTTAACAAACAATGAAACAGAGAGCTAATGCAAGGTTATACCGAATCCGGAAAACTATTCACGTCGGATGACCGAAAACGGAAAATCTGAAAAAAGAGGTCCTTGGTTTGTGTGTAAAATGATTAGAATTAATTCATGTGGATGGTGCTTCAGTGTAGAGAAGGTGCAGACACATTTGTTCTCGAGATTCCAGACGGAGTGCTCTCTTTTAAAGACAAAGTGAATAATGGATATGGACGACAGAGCTCAGAAAATAACGTCAAACATCGAAAGTCAACGGTAACAGCAAAGCTGTATATAATACGTATATAATAAGTTCATACAAATACAATAAAAACACTCAGTAGTAATTCCGTAATTATACCTAAATTATTTTGAAATTTTTGCATCTTATAAATATATATATAAAAAATATATGAATTAGCGTGTGCTGTTCACATTATAAACAGTTTATAAAAACGCTCCTGCTATTTATATATATACAAAAAAATGTAGAGAGAGAGAGATGTTATACGGCGAGTTTGTATGACCTGTTTCTACCACAGCAGAAAAGCTATTCTGAGGATGAATTAGTCTGCCTTGTGTTAATGGTGTTCTTTTCACAACATCAGGTGGGGTGTAGGTTATGACCTTAAGTGAAATGTCGCTAATTAATTTCCAAAGCTGATAATTTCGGTAATGTGTTCAGATATTACAATTTATTGCTAATCATAACAAACACTTAACAAGTTTATTTTTCAAAACAATAAATTGGTAGAAATATATATCAAAACGAAGTATCACAAAAACAATTGCGAACTACTTTTTGTGTATCATCATTTCCACGACTCCGTGAAGGGCCTCCAAACGTTAGCTTATCAAAACACATTGAACCAAGCGATTAGAAAATTGTCCTAGTCGAAGGTCACCGATCAAGTCAACCAATCGAAACCCATTTAGAGTTTATTTCACGTGTGGTATAAACAGCTCAAATGGTTATTTCATGCCATGGGAGTTAGTTATTAGTGCGGTACTAACGTGGAAACAGATACACAAAGATAAGTGCGGTACAAGCGTGGAAACATATACACAAAGATAAGTGCGGTACTACAAATGTAGCGTGGAAACAGATACACAAAGATAAGTGCGGTACTACAAATGTAGCGTGGAAACAGATACACAAAGATAAGTGCGGTACAAGCGTGGAAACATATACACAAAGATAAGTGCGGTACTACAAATGTAGTGTGGAAACAGATACACAAAGATAAGTGCGGTACTACAAATGTAGCGTGGAAACAGATATACAAAGATAAGTGCGGTACAAGCGTGGAAACAGATACATAAAGATAAGTGCGGTACTGGCGTGGACACAGATATACAAAGATAAGTGTGGTACTAGTGTGAAACAGATACATTATACAGGAGTAATATGGAATATAAGAATAGTCTGTTGTATCATCATTTTTATTATAAATGTTCCTATATCAACATCAATTCATAACATATATTTTTTGCATGAAAAACTGCGTATAAATGAACTGTTGTCATTGGAACTGGACAACTATCAAACATTCCGATCCATTGATCTATAAAAACAAACACGTGACACTTATACGATCTCAGATCTCGGTTCATTTGAATAACCGTCTTTGAAGCAGAATGTTTATGTTTTAACTTAGTGAGACTAAAGAGCGATGAATTGATTGTTTGGACTGACATTACAGCAATCAACACTCCTAGTTCACGGACAGCGTGTTTCAGAGTAATAGTATATCTCATAGCTATATGGACAAAGTAACAGTTTTATAGTATATCTCACAGCTATATGGACAAAGTAACTGATTTATGGTAAATATCAAGGCTATATGGACACAGTAACAGATTTATAGTATATCTCATAGCTATATGGACAAAGTAACGGATTTATAGTATATCTCATGGCTATATGGACAAAGTAACAGTTTTATAGTATATCTCACAGCTATATGGACAAAGTAACAGTTTTATAGTGTATCTCACAGCTATATGGACAACGTAGCAGATTTATAGAATATCTCATAGCTATATGGACAAAGTAACGGATTTATAGAATATCTCATAGCTATATGGACAAAGTAACAGATTTATAGTATATCTCACAGCTATATGGACAAAGTAACAGTTTTATAGAATATCTCATAGCTATATGGACAAAGTAACAGATTTATAGTATATCTCATAGCTATATGGACAAAGTAACGGATTTATAGTATATCTCATAGCTATATGGACAAAGTAACAGCTAGATTTATAATATATCTCATAGCTATATGGACAAAGTAACGGATTTATAGTATATCTCATAGCTATATGGACAAAGTAACAGCTAGATTTATAGTATATCTCATAGCTATATGGACAACGTAACGGATTTATAGTATATCTCATAGCTATATGGACAAAGTAACGGATTTATAGTATATCTCATAGCTATATGGACAAAGTAACTGATTTATAGTATATCTCATAGCTATATGGACAACGTAACGGATTTATAGTATATCTCATAGCTTTATGGACAACGTAACGGATTTATAGTATATCTCATAGCTATATGGACAAAGTAACGGATTTATAGTATATCTCATAGCTATATGGACAAAGTAACTGATTTATAGTATATCTCATAGCTATATGGACAACGTAACGGATTTATAGAATATCTCATAGCTATATGGACAAAGTAACGGATTTATAGTATATCTCATAGCTATATGGACAAAGTAACGGATTTATGGTATATCTCATAGCTATATGGACAAGTAACAGATTTATGGTATATCTCATAGCTATATGGACAAGTAACAGATTTATAGAATATCTCATAGCTATATGGACAAAGTAACGGATTTATAGTATATCTCATAGCTATATGGACAAAGTAACGGATTTATAGAATATCTCATAGCTATATGGACAAAGTAACGGATTTATAGTATATCTCATAGCTATATGGACACAGTAACGGATTTATAGTATATCTCATAGCTATATGGACAAAGTAATAGAGTAATAGTATATCTCATAGCTATATGGACAAAGTAACTATTTGAAAATATTTAAAGTTGGTTACAGTGATATATTATAAGGGGAAGAGAATATATCCAGAAAAGGGGAATTCAATTAGTACCACTGACCCAGAACATTTAATTGGCGTGTATCGCTCACGAGATGGATTCTGAAATCACCATTATTATAGAATATTTTATCACTGGTGGAGACGTTACAACTTTTGTTAGTAAACAATCAAAACGATGCTTCATATTCACTGCACACTAAGTCTGGTAATGAGGTCAAAATATACATCCCTATCTACTTTAATACCAATCGGTTAAGTTTAATGACGTTATGACAGTCTTGAATATTGACCATTTCAAAACAAAAAATCTCGGAAACGATATAATCTTTAAATGCAATAGAGGAATGACGGCGAAAATATGTTCTTCGCGATCTTGATGATTAATTTAAGGCATACACTGGCATGATTAGTTCTGTTAGGAATGGAGTCATGCAAGCACGAAAGTGCTGATACCCAGAAAAACAACAGCAAAGAAAATACTATTTTAGCCGATGAATCCAAACAAACCTGAGCCGCGTACAAGATGTAAGTAATAGAGTTAAACTGTCTTCAAACAAAAGGATGTAACCCTCGTCAGTTTTAAAATTACTGTAGTCTACATCTTCCCTTGTTAGGAAAACTACCTCACTTGGAGATAGGTAAGTATAACTGTATTACCAGACTAAATTGTTTTACCGTGTACAATCAAGCTCGCGTCGCGTCTTTAGATAAACTTTATACTAGATAATGTATCTGCGCACAAGACAAGATGTTTAGAGAGAAGGAATGAAAACAGCGGAAACCTCGGAAGATCTATGGTGGGAGAAAATGTCAACAGCGCGTATGTCATCAAGATATGGCGTCTTCTGAAGACTGATGTAAGTCAACCCAATGTAGCATATAAACCATAGCCTTGAGTATGAATGAGAGATTATTTGAAATTTTAATGTTGAATTATGATTTTTGATTTGGAACAAGCAATGTGCAGGCTGACAGACGTTTTGCAACATTTTCTGTTACCGACTTTCAGCAGTTTTCTCAAGACTCGATTACGACAACGGACATGTAAAATTAACAAAATCAATCATGATTTTTTTTTTTACGAGAACGGACATGTAACATTAACGAAATCAATCATGATTTTTTTGATAGATAAATCGCTCTCGTATTTCAGGCACTTGCTTGTTTATACTTTTATATTTCACTGGTTCTAAAATGGTAATTCTGAGCAAGAAACACTCACTTAAATTACACGAGCGAATCGTCTTTTTCGAACAATGATGGTGATCCCAATTGGCTAAAAGGTAGGGTCGGTAACAGGTGACAATCAAACCATCTCCTAAGCTTCTCTGAATTAATAGTTCCGAAATCCATATAATATAGATAAACAATATAAACAAAATACTCGTTCTGTGTAAGCAAGCGTGAGAATTCTGTCAGTGTATTGGTAGATACTCGTTCTGTGTGAGGAAGTGTGAGGGTTCTGTAAGCGTGTTGGTATATACTCGTTCTGTGAGGAAGCGTGAGAGTTCTGTAAGCGTGTTGGTAGATACTCATTCTGTGTGAGGAAGCGTGGGAGTTCTGTAAGCGTGTTGGTAGATACTCGTTCTGTGAGGAAGCGTGAGAGTTCTGTCAATGTATTGGTAGATACTCGTTTTGTGAGGAAGCGTGAGAGTTCTGTAAGCGTGTTGGTAGATACTCGTTCTGTGTGAGGAAGCGTGAGAGTTCTGTCAATGTATTGGTAGATACTCGTTCTGTGAGGAAGCGTGAGAGTTCTGTCAATATATTGGTAGATACTCGTTTTGTGAGGAAGCGTGAGAGTTCTGTAAGCGTGTTGGTAGATACTCGTTCTGTGTGAGGAAGCGTGAGAGTTCTGTAAGCGTGTTGGTAGATACTCGTTCTGTGTGAGGAAGCGTGAGAGTTCTGTTAATGTATTGGTAGATACTCGTTCTGTGAGGAAGCGTGAGAGTTCTGTAAGCGTGTTGGTAGATACTCATTCTGTGTGAGGAAGCGTGAGAGTTCTGTAAGTGTATTGGTAGATACTCGTTCTGTGCGAGGAAGCGTGAGAGTTCTGTCAATTTATTGGTAGATACTCGTTCTGTGAGGAAGCGTGAGAGTTCTGTAAGCGTGTTGGTAGATACTCGTTCAGTGTGAGGAAGCGTGAGAGTTCTGTCAGTGTATTGGTAGATACTCGTTCTGTGAGGAAGCGTGAGAGCGTGAGAAATTTGTATGGCGGGAAAATGAACATTTTTCAAAGTGTCGTTTCCGCGCCGTTTTTATCGCACGACCATAAACCTCGCACATTCCGTCTCTGAATCATGCTCTTTGATATGCAATGAAAAGAATTCAGTTTGGATATTTCATTTTTGACCTTATTAGACCTCGTGCTGGGATAACATGTTAAGGAGAAAAGCTAGCCCCGAGCGTGCAAGAAATCGAGCGAACGTACAAAACAACTCGTTGAAAGAAATTCTATTTCTTTTCATTTGTTTATTTTGATCATTTGACCTCTGTGACCTAAAATCAAGGGCAAGGTAAATAAAAATGAAAAGTAACTTCTTTGGTAGGTACTCTTATATGCTTTTTGTTGTGTCAAATATCAAGTCTATATGTGCATAGATGAAGGAGCTGATAAAAAAATGATGCATTTTTGCCCGAATTCCAAATTTTGACCGGGAAAAACTTTTCTTTTTTTTTGACAAAGTGCCATATCTCCGTCATTTTTGATCCGGTGATTAAAAAAAACTGCTCATTCCGTCTCCGTGGGTCATGCTTTATCATATGCTATGAAAAATACTCCCTTAGAGGCTTTACTTTTTTACCTAATTTTGAACCCATAGCAGGTCTTAACCTTGACACATTCTCTGATTACATGTCTCGGAGAGAAGTTAGTCCAGACCATGATCTATAAGACACACTGAACGTAAATGAAAAAGAACGATCGTTGTTTTAGATCCGTGACCTTGACCTTTAAAGTGTAAGGATACACTGCAGCTCACAATTCTCTATCATGTACTAAAATATGAACGGTTTTGTCGTTTTCGTTTTTGAATGCGAGTGAATACAAGAGGTGTTAATAATAAGGGGAAGAAAAAACATAACGAAAACAATAGGGGTTTCCATCCGAAATGGAAATCCCTAATAAGGGCCCAGAGTTGACGGAGGAGATGCCTATAGCAATGACAAGCAGTTGTTCGTTGATAGTCAGTAAGAGTTAGGTTTATATAATTGTTGGAAGCGTCTTTAAAACAGTTCAGACAGAAATGTTCAGTTTCCCAAAGATCATGTACAATGTACTTGACTTTCCGGACTGAATTATCATGCCTTGTTGTTTATTTTCCGTGTGAGATGTATCTAGATGTTGTCGACTGTAAATGAAGTTATTGACAAGAACAGTAACCATTTAAAGAATGCTATTTTCTTATCGTTTTAGTTTCACTTTAGTAACACTAACACAATGAGGAAATTCAGCGGAGAAGTGATTTATTGATTGAGAATGATATAATTTCTCCTGTTTAAATGATCTTATCTAAAATAACCTCGATTATTTTACAAATAAGAAGTTAACAAGTGTTGAAGAAGTCTGTATCGAATTTAATTGAAAATTGTTCAGATAAAACTAAATATAAAATTTCAAGGAAGCAGTAGTTGTGACGAAAGCGAGGCTTAAGTCTATGTACTACTAAAACATTTCGTCCAGTTTACCTAAGAAATACGGCAAGCAGAATGTCATTGAGTTTTCTCTAACAAATGATGATAAACTTTGTAATTGTTCAATTTACAAACTGTTTCATTTTTCATTTTAGCCCTCAGTAGAGCTTTTCAGCAGAAATGGTTTAACAATTTCTATTGTAGAGACTGTCAGATGTTTCGGCCGGAGGACAGAACACAAAGTCTTCGTCAGGGGGACAAACGTTCAACTACAGGCCAAAACTGAAGCAGTGTGATTGGACAAAGTTGTTTAGAAAAAAGAGCACAGATAATATCCTAGATTTTGCGGACTCTTACGATCATACATTGGACTCAGCAGTTACAGTTCTTACGATCATACAATGGACTCAGCAGTTACAGTTCTTACGATCATACGATGGACTCAGCAGTTACAGTTCTTATGATTATACAATGGACTCAGCAGTTACAGTTCTTACGATCATACGATGGACTCAGCAGTTACAGTTCTTACGATCATACGATGGACTCTTACGATCATACGATGGACTCAGCAGTTACAGTTCTTACGATCATACAATGGACTCAGCAGTTACAGTTCTTACGATCATACGATGGACTCAGCAGTTACAGTTCTTACGATCATACGATGGACTCAGCAGTTACAGTTCTTACGATCATACAATGGACTCAGAAGTTACAGTTCTTACGATCATACGATGGACTCAGCAGTAACAGTTCTTACGCACTACCTACAGGACACGGATTCCATTTTTTGACAGAGCAAACGAAATGAAATAGCACCACAGTATTATCTGTAGTGAACAACATACTAAACGTTGATACGATGTCGCGTTTGTACCGGTTGTTATTGTCGGATACTAGTGACACACGGACACTGTCTACATGTCGGCAGTCTGAATTACTGATTCTGTATCCTTCATCACAAGTTTGTGTTTTTATATTGTAATAGCTAAAGACAATGGGATCATTATGAACTATTTTCCGCGTGTCAGTTAAATACAATTGTTGGGATAGTGCCACCATTTGTACACACTGCTACGTTAGCAGACAAACGAACGACTGTGTGATCAAATTAAGATTTCATCTCAAGACGGAAACCATTTTCCACTGGAAGTTTTATCACTTAACGACGAAAGTAATAGCTTTGTTTTCTACGCACCGTACGACCGTCTCTGTCACAACTAGGGTGGACAGAAGATCGTCTCTTCTCTTCACTAGAGAGCAGTGGATTAGAAGAAAAGCTCCTTAACAGCCGTTTTGTCGACAGTGAAAGACAGAATTATCGCCCATGAATGTTTGATTCTAATCATATTTAAAGCAAGGTCAATGATTGCATAAACCCATTACAAATACATATATATTTGTTGTAGATAAAACAATTTTGTTTGAATGCCAACCAGTTGTATTCGCTATGATGTTCAAGCCGCCATTATTTAAAGACATGCTATTTTACATATCATATGATCGCTGCTTGTCGTTGTCTTGACTATCGATTAGTTATCGGTGATATGGCCATAACGATAAAGCTACAACTCGGGTTTAAGTCTCACTCAGGCTCTTAAATGACGCATTGAATTTCTCCACACAGAGATCAAAAGGCGTCCACGGTGTAACATGGACGCCAAAAAGCAAAACTAGATTTTATTTGGGACTCGGTCTTAAACAACAAGCCTGAAACCCTCATGCTACGACGGCGATCTAATTTGTTTTCAGCATATTTTCTCACAAGCAAGATAGAGAAAAACAATATACCAATTATATTTGATTATGTCTACGTCAGCATTTGGTCGATTCCCGTCCAACCATTTTATGTGTCAATAAAATCGTAATATCGTCTTGGTTGATTACGTTAGAAAGAGAGGCGAGGATAAGAGATAGCATGGATAAGCTAGGGGCGACAACTCGTGTCCACTCCTGACATCGTCCAGACGGGGTGTACTTTATGGACGACATGGCCAGAAGGCTATGGGGTAACTACTGGCGGAAAGCCATGTACTGGTATCTTTACACAATAGACTGGGTAACATGCCAAGAAAACAAATTACATATTTCTATATTTATCCAATATCAGCACCCTGAGGGTTTAGGGTATCTTAAGTCCAGTCAATGGCAATTGTCGTTAAATGTACCGCCAGCGAAACAATCATATACAATGTTTGCGTATGTATACATGTACATAACCTGCTCGTCGGCGGGTATAATAGTTTGCAGTAACAGTTTTGAGCCTTTGATTGTCTGTTAGTGTAAATATGAAGAAAGTATAAAGTGTTTGCGTGTGAATACGTGTCAGGAGGTAAGGGTATAATTGATTACGCGTGTCTTACTTCGATATTCATACCTATGTATGTAACGCTTATTTGGATATACCTATTAGGTCCTAGTAAGGGGGGGGGGGGGGGGGGGGTCTTCCTTAAATTCTCTTATCCTTTCCTATGGAAAACAATTCCTGCGTTTAAGAAATATCGATAAAACTGTGACCAGGTCAGTATAATTTAGCATGCGTTTCTTTGTAATACTCGTTTAGCATGCGTTTCTTTGTAATATTCGTTGTTAATGTCATGCAGGTGGTATTGTCATTATTATATATATACATGGTGTTGTGTGTGAATATCTCTCTAATAGTGGCACAACCCGAATGCAAAATATATACGTTTGAATACATTTCTGGTAATGCATGTTTGCCTATTATGCGCCTGTCCGTGAAAGCATTTCATTAACGAAAACTGTTTCCCTGTGAAAACTTGGTTACTTTGAAAATATTAAACTCGCCCAAATAGAAAATATCGAAATAAACATGTAAAAAGAAATCTGCCAACAAAAGATCTTGGCGCCCACCTTTGAATGGTCCTTATTTGGTCTCTGAAAAACTGGTGGAATAAATTGAAATCAGGGGACCCAAATATCAAAATCTATGACTCCTGAATATTTATTTGATATTGTTAGACCCTATATTAATAATAATGCTCCACATCATAATCTCAGAAATCATAGATTCTTTAATATTCCTCGATGCAGAACAAACTTGTATGATAACAGCTACTTCATTGATGTCATGAAAATTTGGAACTCCCTTGAAACAGACTAATTATCTAGTGCTCCTTCACTGAACATTTTTAAATCAAAATTGAATAGAAATAGAAATAGACCTTTAAACACTGATACTACTCATTTATTTAAACTATGCTCACCTAGAAAATTAAATATCACTCTTTGCCAACTAAGAAACTCTGCTAGCAACTTAAATTATCACAGATTAATAGATCATCTAATTCCAAATTCAGCCTGTTCCTGTGGTTATTATTCTGAGGATCTAGAGCATTACTTCTTCTACTGTCCAAATTACAACCATATAAGGCACTTTATACATGACATATTTATACAAGTTAGTTTTATAAATATAAACTTATTAACATGTGGTAACTATGAACTTTCACTTGATCTTAATAAATTTGTATTAAGTAATGTAGAAAGATTTATAACTAATTCGAGAAGGTTTTAATTCTCTTTTATTTCTCTTTGAATCAATTAATTATATAATATTTCATTGATATGTATGTATATCATAATTGTTCAATAAAATACTCTTCTTTCTCACCGTCAGGTAGGTGAAGCGCTTTTGCTTTACAAAGTCTTGTATAATTATCTATTTTCTATATATAATGTATATAAATGAAAATATTTCCTGAACTTTTGATACTTTTTAACTATAAATTATTCCATTAAACTATGAATGACTACTTAAATTATTACAATGATGTGTGTATGAGTGTATGAGTGTATGAGTGTATGTGCAAGTGTTACAAATAACCCTAATTATATAGTTCTATTGTTCAATTTGTCAAGAAAAATTCTATCAATATTATTTTATCAAAATGTCATTTATGTGGGAGAAGACTGATATAGGCAAAGCCTGTTGTCAAATCCCCTTGTAATATAACATCTTGTACAATAAAATTTGTTGAAATGAAAATAAAATCTGAGAAAAATCTTTCATGAATTTTGGGAGAACACGTGTCTATCAGTGATATAGAATAAAACATTGTAGATAGAGAACACGTGGTGATATATAATAAAACATTGTAGATAGAGAACACGTGGTGATATAGAATAAAACATTGTAGATAGAGAACACGTGGTGATATATAATAAAACATTGTAGATAGAGAACACGTGGTGATATAGAATAAAACATTGTAGATAGAGAACACGTGTCTATCAGTGATATATAATAAAACATTGTAGATAGAGAACACGTGGTGATATATAATAAAACATTGTAGATAGAGAACACGTGGTGATATATAATAAAACATTGTAGATAGAGAACACGTGGTGATATATAATAAAACATTGTAGATAGAGAACACGTGGTGATATAGAATAAAACATTGTAGATAGAGAACACGTGGTGATATATAATAAAACATTGTAGATAGAGAACACGTGGTGATATATAATAAAACATTGTAGATAGAGAACACGTGGTGATATAGAATAAAACATTGTAGATAGAGAACACGTGGTGATATATAATAAAACATTGTAGATAGAGAACACGTGGTGATATAGAATAAAACATTGTAGATAGAGAACACGTGTCTATCAGTGATATAGAATAAAACATTGTAGATAGAGAACACGTGGTGATATATAATAAAACATTGTAGATAGAGAACACGTGGTGATATGTAATAAAACATTGTAGATAGAGAACACGTGGTGATATAGAATAAAACATTGTAGATAGAGAACACGTGTCTATCAGTGATATATAATAAAACATTGTAGATAGAGAACACGTGGTGATATATAATAAAACATTGTAGATAGAGAACACGTGGTGATATATAATAAAACATTGTAGATAGAGAACACGTGGTGATATAGAATAAAACATTGTAGATATAGAACACGTGGTGATATATAATAAAACATTGTAGATAGAGAACACGTGGTGATATAGAATAAAACATTGTAGATAGAGAACACGTGTCTATCAGTGATATATAATAAAACATTGTAGATAGAGAACACGTGTCTATCAGTGATATATAATAAAACATTGTAGATAGAGAACACGTGGTGATATAGAATAAAACATTGTAGATAGAGAACACGTGGTGATATATAATAAAACATTGTAGATAGAGAACACGTGTCTATCAGTGATATATAATAAAACATTGTAGATAGAGAACACGTGGTGATATATAATAAAACATTGTAGATAGAGAACACGTGGTGATATAGAATAAAACATTGTAGATAGAGAACACGTGGTGATATATAATAAAACATTGTAGATAGAGAACACGTGTCTATCAGTGATATATAATAAAACATTGTAGCTAGAGAACACGTGGTGATATAGAATAAAACATTGTAGATAGAGAACACGTGGTGATATATAATAAAACATTGTAGATAGAGAACACGTGGTGATATAGAATAAAACATTGTAGATAGAGCACACGTGACTATCAGTGATATAGAATAAAACATTGTAGATAGAGAACACGTGTCTATCAGTGATATATAATAAAACATTGTAGATAGAGAACACGTGGTGATATATAATAAAACATTGTAGATAGAGAACACGTGGTGATATATAATAAAACATTGTAGATAGAGAACACGTGACTATCAGTGATATATAATAAAACATTGTAGATAGAGAACACGTGTCTATCAGTGATATGTAATAAAACATTGTAGATAGAGAACACGTGGTGATATAGAATAAAACATTGTAGATAGAGAACACGTGGTGATATATAATAAAACATTGTAGATAGAGAACACGTGTCTATCAGTGATATATAATAAAACATTGTAGATAGAGAACACGTGGTGATATAGAATACAACATTGTAGATAGAGAACACGTGGTGATATATAATAAAACATTGTAGATAGAGAACACGTGTCTATCAGTGATATATAATAAAACATTGTAGATAGAGAACACGTGGTGATATATAATAAAACATTGTAGATAGAGAACACGTGGTGATATAGAATAAAACATTGTAGATAGAGAACACGTGGTGATATATAATAAAACATTGTAGATAGAGAACACGTGGTGATATATAATAAAACATTGTAGATAGAGAACACGTGGTGATATATAATAAAACATTGTAGATAGAGAACACGTGGTGATATATAATAAAACATTGTAGATAGAGAACACGTGGTGATATATAATAAAACATTGTAGATAGAGAACACGTGGTGATATATAATAAAACATTGTAGATAGAGAACACGTGGTGATATATAATAAAACATTGTAGATAGAGAACACGTGGTGATATAGAATAAAACATTGTAGATAGAGAACACGTGGTGATATATAATAAAACATTGTAGATAGAGAACACGTGGTGATATAGAATAAAACATTGTAGATAGAGAACACGTGTCTATCAGTGATATGTAATAAAACATTGTAGATAGAGAACACGTGGTGATATATAATAAAACATTGTAGATAGAGAACACGTGGTGATATATAATAAAACATTGTAGATAGAGAACACGTGTCTATCAGTGATATGTAATAAAACATTGTAGATAGAGAACACGTGGTGATATAGAATAAAACATTGTAGATAGAGAACACGTGGTGATATATAATAAAACATTGTAGATAGAGAACACGTGGTGATATATAATAAAACATTGTAGATAGAGAACACGTGGTGATATATAATAAAACATTGTAGATAGAGAACACGTGGTGATATATAATAAAACATTGTAGATAGAGAACACGTGGTGATATATAATAAAACATTGTAGATAGAGAACACGTGGTGATATATAATAAAACATTGTAGATAGAGAACACGTGGTGATATATAATAAAACATTGTAGATAGAGAACACGTGGTGATATAGAATAAAACATTGTAGATAGAGAACACGTGTCTATCAGTGATATGTAATAAAACATTGTAGATAGAGAACACGTGGTGATATATAATAAAACATTGTAGATAGAGAACACGTGGTGATATATAATAAAACATTGTAGATAGAGAACACGTGTCTATCAGTGATATATAATAAAACATTGTAGATAGAGAACACGTGGTGATATATAATAAAACATTGTAGATAGAGAACACGTGGTGATATATAATAAAACATTGTAGATAGAGAACACGTGACTATCAGTGATATATAATAAAACATTGTAGATAGAGAACACGTGTCTATCAGTGATATGTAATAAAACATTGTAGATAGAGAACACGTGGTGATATAGAATAAAACATTGTAGATAGAGAACACGTGGTGATATATAATAAAACATTGTAGATAGAGAACACGTGTCTATCAGTGATATATAATAAAACATTGTAGATAGAGAACACGTGGTGATATAGAATACAACATTGTAGATAGAGAACACGTGGTGATATATAATAAAACATTGTAGATAGAGAACACGTGTCTATCAGTGATATATAATAAAACATTGTAGATAGAGAACACGTGGTGATATATAATAAAACATTGTAGATAGAGAACACGTGGTGATATAGAATAAAACATTGTAGATAGAGAACACGTGGTGATATATAATAAAACATTGTAGATAGAGAACACGTGGTGATATATAATAAAACATTGTAGATAGAGAACACGTGGTGATATATAATAAAACATTGTAGATAGAGAACACGTGGTGATATATAATAAAACATTGTAGATAGAGAACACGTGGTGATATATAATAAAACATTGTAGATAGAGAACACGTGGTGATATATAATAAAACATTGTAGATAGAGAACACGTGGTGATATATAATAAAACATTGTAGATAGAGAACACGTGGTGATATATAATAAAACATTGTAGATAGAGAACACGTGGTGATATAGAATAAAACATTGTAGATAGAGAACACGTGGTGATATATAATAAAACATTGTAGATAGAGAACACGTGGTGATATAGAATAAAACATTGTAGATAGAGAACACGTGTCTATCAGTGATATGTAATAAAACATTGTAGATAGAGAACACGTGGTGATATATAATAAAACATTGTAGATAGAGAACACGTGGTGATATATAATAAAACATTGTAGATAGAGAACACGTGTCTATCAGTGATATGTAATAAAACATTGTAGATAGAGAACACGTGGTGATATAGAATAAAACATTGTAGATAGAGAACACGTGGTGATATATAATAAAACATTGTAGATAGAGAACACGTGGTGATATATAATAAAACATTGTAGATAGAGAACACGTGGTGATATATAATAAAACATTGTAGATAGAGAACACGTGGTGATATATAATAAAACATTGTAGATAGAGAACACGTGGTGATATATAATAAAACATTGTAGATAGAGAACACGTGGTGATATAGAATAAAACATTGTAGATAGAGAACACGTGGTGATATATAATAAAACATTGTAGATAGAGAACACGTGGTGATATAGAATAAAACATTGTAGATAGAGAACACGTGTCTATCAGTGATATGTAATAAAACA
Source organism: Pecten maximus (assembly GCF_902652985.1). NCBI lineage: Eukaryota > Metazoa > Mollusca > Bivalvia > Pectinida > Pectinidae > Pecten > Pecten maximus. The sequence continues at coordinate 3,940,379 of NC_047018.1, read as the reverse complement.
TTGTAGATAGAGAACACGTGGTGATATATAATAAAACATTGTAGATAGAGAACACGTGGTGATATATAATAAAACATTGTAGATAGAGAACACGTGTCTATCAGTGATATATAATAAAACATTGTAGATAGAGAACACGTGGTGATATATAATAAAACATTGTAGATAGAGAACACGTGGTGATATATAATAAAACATTGTAGATAGAGAACACGTGTCTATCAGTGATATGTAATAAAACATTGTAGATAGAGAACACGTGGTGATATATAATAAAACATTGTAGATAGAGAACACGTGGTGATATATAATAAAACATTGTAGATAGAGAACACGTGTCTATCAGTGATATATAGAATAAAACATTGTAGATAGAGAACACGTGGTGATATAGAATAAAACATTGTAGATAGAGAACACGTGGTGATATATAATAAAACATTGTAGATAGAGAACACGTGTCTATCAGTGATATAGAATAAAACATTGTAGATAGAGAACACGTGGTGATATATAATAAAACATTGTAGATAGAGAACACGTGGTGATATATAATAAAACATTGTAGATAGAGAACACGTGGTGATATATAATAAAACATTGTAGATAGAGAACACGTGGTGATATATAATAAAACATTGTAGATAGAGAACACGTGTCTATCAGTGATATATAATAAAACATTGTAGATAGAGAACACGTGTCTATCAGTGATATGTAATAAAACATTGTAGATAGAGAACACGTGGTGATATATAATAAAACATTGTAGATAGAGAACACGTGGTGATATATAATAAAACATTGTAGATAGAGAACACGTGTCTATCAGTGATATGTAATAAAACATTGTAGATAGAGAACACGTGGTGATATAGAATAAAACATTGTAGATAGAGAACACGTGGTGATATATAATAAAACATTGTAGATAGAGAACACGTGGTGATATATAATAAAACATTGTAGATAGAGAACACGTGGTGATATATAATAAAACATTGTAGATAGAGAACACGTGGTGATATATAATAAAACATTGTAGATAGAGAACACGTGGTGATATAGAATAAAACATTGTAGATAGAGAACACGTGGTGATATATAATAAAACATTGTAGATAGAGAACACGTGGTGATATATAATAAAACATTGTAGATAGAGAACACGTGTCTATCAGGGATATATAATAAAACATTGTAGATAGAGAACACGTGGTGATATATAATAAAACATTGTAGATAGAGAACACGTGGTGATATAGAATAAAACATTGTAGATAGAGAACACGTGGTGATATATAATAAAACATTGTAGATAGAGAACACGTGGTGATATAGAATAAAACATTGTAGATAGAGAACACGTGGTGATATATAATAAAACATTGTAGATAGAGAACACGTGACTATCAGTGATATAGAATAAAACATTGTGGATAGAGAACACGTGGTGATATAGAATAAAACATTGTAGATAGAGTACACGTGTCTATCAGTGATATATAATAAAACATTGTAGATAGAGAACACGTGACTATCAGTGATATAGAATAAAACATTGTAGATAGAGAACACGTGGTGATATAGAATAAAACATTGTAGATAGAGAACACGTGTCTATCAGTGATATATAATAAAACATTGTAGATAGAGAACACGTGGTGATATATAATAAAACATTGTAGATAGAGAACACGTGGTGATATATAATAAAACATTGTAGATAGAGAACACGTGACTATCAGTGATATAGAATAAAACATTTTAGATAGAGAACACGTGGTGATATATAATAAAACATTGTAGATAGAGAACACGTGTCTATCAGTGGTATAGAATAAAACATTGTAGATAGAGAACACGTGGTGATATATAATAAAACATTGTAGATAGAGAACACGTGGTGATATATAATAAAACATTGTAGATAGAGAACACGTGGTGATATATAATAAAACATTGTAGATAGAGAACACGTGGTGATATATAATAAAACATTGTAGATAGAGAACACGTGGTGATATAGAATAAAACATTGTAGATAGAGAACACGTGGTGATATAGAATAAAACATTGTAGATAGAGAACACGTGTCTATCAGTGATATATAATAAAACATTGTAGATAGAGAACACGTGTCTATCAGTGGTATAGAATAAAACATTGTAGATAGAGAACACGTGACTATCAGTGATATGTAATAAAACATTGTAGATAGAGAACACGTGGTGATATATAATAAAACATTGTAGATAGAGAACACGTGGTGATATATAATAAAACATTGTAGATAGAGAACACGTGGTGATATATAATAAAACATTGTAGATAGAGAACACGTGACTATCAGTGATATGTAATAAAACATTGTAGATAGAGAACACGTGGTGATATATAATAAAACATTGTAGATAGAGAACACGTGGTGATATATAATAAAACATTGTAGATAGAGAACACGTGGTGATATATAATAAAACATTGTAGATAGAGAACACGTGGTGATATATAATAAAACATTGTAGATAGAGAACACGTGGTGATATAGAATAAAACATTGTAGATAGAGAACACGTGGTGATATAGAATAAAACATTGTAGATAGAGAACACGTGGTGATATATAATAAAACATTGTAGATAGAGAACACGTGGTGATATATAATAAAACATTGTAGATAGAGAACACGTGGTGATATATAATAAAACATTGTAGATAGAGAACACGTGTCTATCAGTGATATAGAATAAAACATTGTAGATAGAGAACACGAGGTGATATAGAATACAACATTGTAGATAGAGAACACGTGGTGATATATAATAAAACATTGTAGATAGAGAACACGTGGTGATATATAATAAAACATTGTAGATAGAGAACACGTGGTGATATATAATAAAACATTGTAGATAGAGAACACGTGTCTATCAGGGATATATAATAAACCATTGTAGATAGAGAACACGTGGTGATATAGAATAAAACATTGTAGATAGAGAACACGTGGTGATATAGAATAAAACATTGTAGATAGAGAACACGTGGTGATATATAATAAAACATTGTAGATAGAGAACACGTGGTGATATATAATAAAACATTGTAGATAGAGAACACGTGGTGATATATAATAAAACATTGTAGATAGAGAACACGTGTCTATCAGGGATATATAATAAACCATTGTAGATAGAGAACACGTGGTGATATATAATAAAACATTGTAGATAGAGAACACGTGGTGATATAGAATAAAACATTGTAGATAGAGAACACGTGGTGATATATAATAAAACATTGTAGATAGAGAACACGTGGTGATATAGAATAAAACATTGTAGATAGAGAACACGTGGTGATATATAATAAAACATTGTAGATAGAGAACACGTGGTGATATAGAATACAACATTGTAGATAGAGAACACGTGGTGATATATAATAAAACATTGTAGATAGAGAACACGTGGTGATATAGAATAAAACATTGTAGATAGAGAACACGTGGTGATATAGAATAAAACATTGTAGATAGAGAACACGTGGTGATATAGAATAAAACATTGTAGATAGAGAACACGTGGTGATATAGAATAAAACATTGTAGATAGAGAACACGTGTCTATCAGTGATATAGAATAAAACATTGTAGATAGAGAACACGTGGTGATATAGAATAAAACATTGTAGATAGAGAACACGTGGTGATATATAATAAAACATTGTAGATAGAGAACACGTGGTGATATAGAATAAAACATTGTAGATAGAGAACACGTGTCTATCAGTGATATATAATAAAACATTGTAGATAGAGAACACGTGTCTATCAGTGATATATAATAAAACATTGTAGATAGAGAACACGTGGTGATATATAATAAAACATTGTAGATAGAGAACACGTGGTGATATATAATAAAACATTGTAGATAGAGAACACGTGGTGATATAGAATAAAACATTGTAGATAGAGAACACGTGGTGATATAGAATAAAACATTGTAGATAGAGAACACGTGTCTATCAGTGATATATAATAAAACATTGTAGATAGAGAACACGTGGTGATATATAATAAAACATTGTAGATAGAGAACACGTGGTGATATAGAATAAAACATTGTAGATAGAGAACACGTGTCTATCAGTGATATATAATAAAACATTGTAGATAGAGAACACGTGGTGATATAGAATAAAACATTGTAGATAGAGAACACGTGGTGATATATAATAAAACATTGTAGATAGAGAACACGTGTCTATCAGTGATATGTAATAAAACATTGTAGATAGAGAACACGTGGTGATATTGAATAAAACATTGTAGATAGAGAACACGTGGTGATATATAATAAAACATTGTAGATAGAGAACACGTGTCTATCAGTGATATGTAATAAAACATTGTAGATAGAGAACACGTGGTGATATATAATAAAACATTGTAGATAGAGAACACGTGTCTATCAGTGATATAGAATAAAACATTGTAGATAGAGAACACGTGGTGATATATAATAAAACATTGTAGATAGAGAACACGTGGCGATATATAATAAAACATTGTAGATAGAGAACACGTGGTGATATATAATAAAACATTGTAGATAGAGAACACGTGGTGATATATAATAAAACATTGTAGATAGAGAACACGTGTCTATCAGTGATATAGAATAAAACATTGTAGATAGAGAACACGTGGCGATATATAATAAAACATTGTAGATAGAGAACACGTGGTGATATGTAATAAAACATTGTAGATAGAGAACACGTGTCTATCAGTGATATATAATAAAACATTGTAGATAGAGAACACGTGTCTATCAGTGATATAGAATAAAACATTGTAGATAGAGAACACGTGGTGATATATAATAAAACATTGTAGATAGAGAACACGTGGTGATATAGAATAAAACATTGTAGATAGAGAACACGTGGTGATATATAATAAAACATTGTAGATAGAGAACACGTGGTGATATATAATAAAACATTGTAGATAGAGAACACGTGGTGATATATAATAAAACATTGTAGATAGAGAACACGTGGTGATATATAATAAAACATTGTAGATAGAGAACACGTGGTGATATATAATAAAACATTGTAGATAGAGAACACGTGGTGATATATAATAAAACATTGTAGATAGAGAACACGTGGTGATATATAATAAAACATTGTAGATAGAGAACACGTGGTGATATATAATAAAACATTGTAGATAGAGAACACGTGGTGATATATAATAAAACATTGTAGATAGAGAACACGTGGTGATATATAATAAAACATTGTAGATAGAGAACACGTGTCTATCAGTGATATAGAATAAAACATTGTAGATAGAGAACACGTGGTGATATATAATAAAACATTGTAGATAGAGAACACGTGACTATCAGTGATATATAATAAAACATTGTAGATAGAGAACACGTGGCGATATATAATAAAACATTGTAGATAGAGAACACGTGGTGATATATAATAAAACATTGTAGATAGAGAACACGTGGTGATATAGAATACAACATTGTAGATAGAGAACACGTGGTGATATATAATAAAACATTGTAGATAGAATGGAAAGTGTGCTACCCACAAACTCTATAGAGATAATGACAGAAAATTGATGATAGATTCGCTGATATTTGTACTCGTGATATCATTGATAACGAAGAAGTGTTTATTTCGATAAACCGGAAGTTACATGAAACTGTTAGTTGCAGGTAAAAAGCGATGATTGATAGCCAGTAAATCTCGGGACGACATTTAGGACATACACTATGTGGAACAGTTTCCGGTAGTTTAACTGTGTCTATTGCTGGTAAACAGCCCTGGCCACCTAAGATGACACTAGTGCTGCGTATAAGAAGTCTGATTTCCGAATTAAATGAAAGTATCGAATCGTAGAATTCAGTTTACGGACAAACAAAACTCCCTTCCATTTGCAAATACCGACAACTCTGATGAAGGTTTAAATAGGAAATTCGATTTCATTGACAAAGAACGTCCTGCAGTAATTGAATACTATCTTATGATTAGACATGTCCCAAGACATTCCTGCCAGGCCTGTTTCTGACAATCGAACTCAGACCTCGTCTTACTACCAAGGTCGGACCTGATGAAACATTCGGTCGTACTAAAGGCCGAGGGAAAGAATGATTGTCAATGTGTCCACTCGATTTATTTTTATATTTACCCTATTTTTCTTCTGTTAAACCCTATCTGAGAAAACTAAATCTTGTTCCAGCATTACATGGGCTTAGATCATTATAATTCTAGCACTATAACAAGAACCTCCCGGTTATAATGGCTAGAATTTTATAATCTTAATGTATCAAAATTTGAAAAATGACCCTGAAAGTAAACAGTAGGATTACCTCACAATTTCATAAATCATACCACCTCCAAACAAACCGTAATTATACCTCCAAACAAACCATAATTATACCTCCAAACAAACCGTAATCATACCTCCAAACAAACCGTAATTATACCTCCAAACAAACCGTAATCATACCTCCAAACAAACCGTAATTATACCTCCAAACAAACCGTAATCATACCTCCAAACAAACCGTAATTATACCTCCAAACAAACCGTAATTATACCTCCAAACAAACCGTAATTATACCTCCAAACAAACCGTAATTATACCTCCAAACAAACCGTAATCATACCTCCAAACAAACCGTAATCATACCTCCAAACAAACCGTAATCATACATCTAAACAAACCGTAATCATACCTCTAAACAAACCGTAATTATACATCCAAACAAACCGTAATCATACCTCTAAACAAACCGTAATTATACATATAAACAAGCCGTAATCATACCTCCAAACAAACCGTAATCATACCTCCAAACAAACCGTAATTATACATATAAACAAACCGTAATCATACCTCAAAACACACCGTAATTATACCTCCAAACAAACCGTAATCATACCTCCAAACAAAACGTAATTATACCTCCAAACAAACCGTAATTATACCTCCAAACCAACCGTAATCATACCTCTAAACAAACCGTAATCATACCTCCAAACAAACCGTAATTATACCTCCAAACCAACCGTAATCATACCTCTAAACAAACCGTAATCATACCTCCGAACAAACCGTAATCATACCTCCAAACAAACCGTAATCATAGATCCAAACAAACCGTAATCATACCTCCAAACAAACCGTAATCATACCTCTAAACAAACCGTAATCATACCTCCAAACAAACCGTAATTATACATCTAAACAAACCGTAATCATACCTCTAAACAAGCCGTAATTATACTTTTAAATCGATCAAAATGATAAGACTAGGAAGGGTAATCGTGTTTTGTTGATAACACCCACCATGTAAAGTTAGGTTAAATACAGGTAATGTCGGGTTGTACAAGTGAGAACAGGGGTAGTGACAATACCACCCTGAACACTAAAATTAACAAGCATCAAACAGATCCAACTTCATAACACAGACAAAAAATATTAAATTAATATCCGCAACACGTTCCCATCATCGACCCGCGTCTATCCAGGTCTCGTGTTTTAAGTGTTTCAGTAATCGGCAGGGTTCACACCCTTCAATACATCGAATCAAATGCGACTTTTAAACACACTTTTTTGCGATAAGGATTAAATAAGAAATAGGGGGCTGGGGAGAGATATTTCATGTTTCGTACAGGTAAGGGATAGGTGCCCTTTTAACCTAAGACAGAGCTACAAGTGTCTAAACAGCTGATACGAAGAAGTTTGTTGTGTGTAGTTATTTTTAGTTTATCCGACCGACATTGTTAATCCTTATGATTATGAAAGTTTATCATTTTTATCTTTTTTTCTCGTGCGTTTCTGTTACTTTGTCATGAAACAGAAAATTGCATGTAATAATAAAACGATTGTCCCGAATATAACAAAGAATCCTCGTTATTCTCGGAAATGAAGAAAATTAAAGTGTAATGTTTGATGCATTTTGTTTCTACATACCAGCATTTCGAAAACTGTTTTAATCATTAGAAAAAGTTAGCTTTACAATGCTTTATCGGGTCAAGAAATTCAATAGATCGAAGATTAACACATCCTGTCTTTAAAAAAAAAAATTATCATGACGTCATTAACGTCAACTATGTACGCCATTCTGAGGCAATTGTACCTGAACTATAATTCTAAAAATAGATTTCTTCATTCTAAATAACGACAAACTTTTTAAAATATTTTTTTTGTTTTGTTTGTGTCACAGTTAACTAATTATAATAAATATTTTATTGGTGACATAACGTAGAACATTCCCGGATGTAAAAAATCAATGAGCTAGGCTACCATCCATAAATACGACCAATCACATGCTTCGTGTTGGTAAACTTTATCTAATTTGTATTCACAAATGAAGACATATTAGTTTTCATAGACATTCTCAAAACCACATTGGCGACGATTCTACAGCACCAGTATCATACAGTTGATGGTATACAGCGACACAGAGGTTAACGCTATCGTTCTCCAACCTCGCATACACAGCAACACATTTCATATACATTTGTTTGTATACTCGTTTTCATGGCTATTTCAGCTATAATTGGATTGTTTTGTCCATAGCGATTCCCTGTTGGTTCCATATCATTCTCACGGTAAGTATCGCTATATGAATCCAGACGATGGCTTTGATGCTTCCATGTAAGACTGCTTTTTGTATCTAATTCTCGAACTTAAAACAACCGTTTTAAAATATTTACAAGCGAAAACCAATTTTATCATACTTAAATTGACGTTATCATTGTGTCCCATTTTAGTAAAATCAATTTCCTCTGTAAGGCTTTAAAGATAATTTACTTTGATTAGGCTAAGTAGAACAGTTGTGAACTAGATCTTGCGTTTACCTGACATTTCAGTGGAGCTAGGAGAACGGATGTCCTTACTGGAAATTGTAATACCGAAACAAACAAACAAATGATAATATCAGCTGTCATATTTAATATGAAAACAATTAGACTTCGACAAAATGATCTGTCAGAATTCGTTTGTTATTATCTGATACACTTCGACAAAATGATCTGTCAGAATTCATTTGTTATTATCTGATACACTTCGACAAAATGATCTATCAGAATTCATTTGTTATTATCTGATACACTGCGACTAAACATTAGATCCAGATTCGGATAAAACTGAATCGGAATATAGGGAAGAAATCTGGAAATAACTAAAACATAAATGAAGTTTTGTACAAAGCCACACAATTAGAAACGGCTATCAATACTGATTCAGTAATAGTTACTGTTTATACCATGTAAGTCACATGTAATAACATCAACAGCTGTTTTGTTTGCCTAGAAAGTTTGTAAATTCAGTGGAGAAGTTAGAAAATCCAAAATGGATATAAATAAAATTCTGCCCTAGCTAAAACAAACCCTTACGCCAGCAGTTGAATTAAATCTGGAAGCTTTTAGACTAAAGCAAACGTGTCAAGGTAGGCCATTAGACTAAGGCAACCAATCGAGATAAACCATTAGACTAAGACAACCCAATCGAGATAAACCATTAGACTAAGACAACCCAGTCGAGATAAACCATTAGACTAAGACAATCCAATCGAGATAAACCATTAGACTAAGACAACCCAGTCGAGATAAACCATTAGACTAAGACAACCCAGTCGAGATAAACCATTAGACTAAGACAACCCAATCGAGATAAACCATTAGACTAAGACAACCCAGTCGAGATAAACCATTAGACTAAGACAACCCAGTCGAGATAAACCATTAGACTAAGACAACCCAATCGAGATAAACCATTAGACTAAGACAACCCAATCGAGATAAACCATTAGACTAAGACAACCCAATCGAGATAAACCATTAGACTAAGACAACCCAGTCGAGATAAACCATTAGACTAAGACAACCCAGTCGAGATAAACCATTAGACTAAGACAACCCAATCGAGATAAACCATTAGACTAAGACAACCCAATCGAGATAAACCATTAGACTAAGACAACCCAATCGAGATAAACCATTAGACTAAGACAACCCAGTCGAGATAAACCATTAGACTAAGACAACCCAGTCGAGATAAACCATTAGACTAAGACAAACCCAGTCGAGATAAACCATTAGACTAAGACAACCCAATCGAGATAAACCATTAGACTAAGACAACCCAGTCGAGATAAACCATTAGACTAAGACAACCCAGTCGAGATAAACCATTAGACTAAGACAACCCAGTCGAGATAAACCATTAGACTAAGACAACCCAGTCGAGATAAACCATTAGACTAAGGCAACCCAATCGAGATAAACCATTAGACTAAGACAACCCAGTCGAGATAAACCATTAGACTAATCCTATACATACATGTACTATATCGGTGAAATCAGCCTGGCCTTCATTAAACTGGTCAAAGAGACCCAGATAACACGGTAAGTCTATTAGACAGCCCAGCGTGTTTTTAACATTACCAACTGTATCAATCTGATGTTTGTTTAGTGTAGATAGAGGTCTGTACTATTTGTTTTCAATTGTGAGTTTGTGGTACAATTATTTTGATTAAACTTAATGTTGACAATCAATTCAATAAATACATGAGTTTGTATGACCTTATAAAATCTCCTTGACTACCGTTGTAGGTTATGGAAGCTATTAATCTAGGAGTGAAATCAATGTTTATCACTCATATACATATGTACTTAAAATAATGGGATATAGCCACCGAACAATAGGAACTGACCTTGGAGTTTATTTGATAACAAATATCATTTTAATATCAACTCTATTTCATACATTCAATGCATACATATACAACACACAATCATACCATCATAATTTGAATGGGATTCGGAAGCAAATATGAAATTATATTAATCCGTCTCCTATATCAAATATTTTATTTTATATGAGAGAAGAATTGACGTTTTATCTCAGATATATTGAAATATGGTAACTGACTAGCAGCGGTATATTACTTTGCTTTGGTTTGGTTTATTTTGTTTAACGTCCTATTAACAGCTAAGGTCATTTAAGGACGGCCTCCCGTGCGTGCGACATGCATGCGTGTGGTGAGTGTGTATGTGTGTTTTGGGAGGCTGCGGTATGTTCGTGTTAAGTCTCCTTGTGATAGGCCGGAACTTTTGCCGATTTATAGTGCTACCTCACTGAAGCATACTACCGAAGACACCCAGCAGCACACCCCACCCGGTCACATTAAACTGACAACGGGCCAACCAGTCGTCCCACTCCCAATATGCTGAGCGCTAAGTAGCAACTACCATTTTTAAAGACTCTGGTATGTCTCGGCCAGGGGACAGAACCCAAAACCTTCCTCACAGGGGCGAACGCTCAACTAAAGGCCAAAAGTGAGGCATGGTCAAGGGAGACATTAGGAAGAAGAAAGTTGTTCAGAAAGAATAGAAAAGATAAGATCCCAAATTTAGTCGCCTCTTACGATCATGCAATGGGGGCAGCAGGTACAATTCTTACGCCCTTACCTGCAGGGCAGGCGGTATATTACACGTGTTACTCTAATCCCTGTAGTGGTATATTACACGTGTCACTCTAATCCCTGTAGTGGTATATTACACGTGTTACACTAATCACTGTAGTAGTATATTACACGTGTGACTCTAATCCCTGTAGTGGTATATTACACGTGTTACTCTAATCTCTGTAGTGGTATATTACGCGTGTTACACTAATCCCTGTAGTGGTATATTACACGTGTAACTATAATATCTATAGTGGTATATTACGCGTGTAACTATAATATCTATAGTAGTATATTACACGTGTTACTCTAATCCCTGTAGTGGTATATTACACGTGTTACTCTAATCCCTGTAGTGGTATATTACACGTGTAACTCTAATCCCCTTAGTGGTATATTACACGTGTTACTCTAATCCCTGTAGTGGTATATAACACGTGTCACACTAATCTCTGTAGTGGTATATTACACGTGTTACTCTAATCTCTGTAGTGGTATATTACACGTGTTACTCTAATCCCTGTAGTGGTATATTACACGTGTTACTCTAATCCATGTAGTGGTATATAACACGTGTTACTCTAATCCATGTAGTGGTATATAACACGTGTTACTCTAATCCCTGTAGTGGTATATTACACGTGTTACTCTAATCCCTTGTAGTGGTATATTACACGTGTTACTCTAATCCCTTGTAGTGGTATATTACACGTGTAACTCTAATCCCTGTAGTGGTATCTTACACGTGTTACTCTAATCCCTGTAGTGGTATATTACACGTGTTACTCTACTCCCTGTAGTTGTATATTACACGTGTTACTCTAATCCCTATAGTGGTATATTACACGTGTTACTCTAATCACTGTAGTGGTATATTACACGTGTTACTTTAATCCATGTAGTGGTATATTACACGTGTTACTCTAATCCCTGTAGTGGTATATTACACGTGTTACTATAATCCCCGTGGTGGTATATTACACGTGTTACTCTAATCCCTGTAGTGGTATATTACACGTGTAACTCTAATCCCTGTAGTGGTATATTACACGTGTTACTCTAATCACTGTACCGGTATATTACACGTGTTACTCTAATCCCTGTAGTGGTATATTACACGTGTTACTCTAATCCCTGTAGTGGTATATTACACGTGTAACTCTAATCCCTGTAGTGGTATATTACACGTATTACTCTAATCCCTGTAGTGGTATATTACGCGTGTAACTATAATATCTATAGTAGTATATTACACGTGTTACTCTAATCCCTGTAGTGGTATATTACACGTGTTACTCTAATCCCTGTAGTGGTATATTACACGTGTAACTCTAATCCCCTTAGTGGTATATTACACGTGTTACTCTAATCCCTGTAGTTGTAGTGGTATATAACACGTGTCACACTAATCTCTGTAGTGGTATATTACACGTGTTACTCTAATCTCTGTAGTGGTATATTACACGTGTTACTCTAATCCCTGTAGTGGTATATTACACGTGTTACTCTAATCCATGTAGTGGTATATAACACGTGTTACTCTAATCCATGTAGTGGTATATAACACGTGTTACTCTAATCCCTGTAGTGGTATATTACACGTGTTACTCTAATCCCTTGTAGTGGTATATTACACGTGTTACTCTAATCCCTTGTAGTGGTATATTACACGTGTAACTCTAATCCCTGTAGTGGTATATTACACGTGTTACTCTAATCCCTGTAGTGGTATATTACACGTGTTTCTATAATCCCCGTAGTGGTATATTACACGTGTTACTCTAATCCCTGTAGTGGTATATTACACGTGTAACTCTAATCCCTGTAGTGGTATATTACACGTGTTACTCTAATCACTGTACCGGTATATTACACGTGTTACTCTAATCCCTGTAGTGGTATATTACACGTGTTACTCTAATCCCTGTAGTGGTATATTACACGTGTAACTCTAATCCCTGTAGTGGTATATTACACGTATTACTCTAATCCCTGTAGTGGTATATTACACGTGTTACTCTAATCCCTGTAGAGGTATATTACACGTGTTACTCTAATCCCTGTAGTGGTATATAACACGTGTTACTCTAATCCCTGTAGTGGTATATTACACGTGTTACTATAATCCCCGTAGTGGTATATTACACGTGTTACTCTAATTCCTGTAGTGGTATATTGCACGTGTTACTCTAATCCCTGTAGTGGTATATTACACGTGTTACTCTAATCCCTGTAGTGGTATATTACACGTGTTACTCTAATCACTGTACCGGTATATTACACGTGTTACTCTGATCCCTGTAGTGGTATATTACACGTGTTACTCTAATCCCTGTAGTGGTATATTACACGTGTTACTCTAGTCCCTGTAGTGGTATATTACACGTGTTACTCTGATCCCTGTAGTGGTATATTACACGTATTACTCTAATCCCTGTAGTGGTATATTACACGTGTTACTCTAGTCCCTGTAGTGGTATATTACACGTGTTACTCTAGTCCCTGTAGTGGTATATTACACGTGTTACTCTAATCCCTGTAGTGGTGTATTACACGTGTTACTCTAATCCCTGTAGTGGTATATTACACGTGTTACTCTAGTCCCCGTAGTGGTATATTACACGTGTTACTCTAATCCCTGTAGTGGTGTATTACACGTGTTACTCTAATCCCTGTAGTGGTATATTACACGTGTTACTATAATCCCTGTAGTGGTATATTACACGTGTTACTCTAATCCCTGTAGTGGTATATTACACGTGTTACTCTACTCCCTGTAGTTGTATATTACACGTGTTACTCTAATCCCTATAGTGGTATATTACACGTGTTACTCTAATCACTGTAGTGGTATATTACACGTGTTACTTTAATCCATGTAGTGGTATATTACACGTGTTACTCTAATCCCTGTAGTGGTATATTACACGTGTTACTATAATCCCCGTAGTGGTATATTACACGTGTTACTCTAATCCCTGTAGTGGTATATTACACGTGTAACTCTAATCCCTGTAGTGGTATATTACACGTGTTACTCTAATCACTGTACCGGTATATTACACGTGTTACTCTAATCCCTGTAGTGGTATATTACACGTGTTACTCTAATCCCTGTAGTGGTATATTACACGTGTAACTCTAATCCCTGTAGTGGTATATTACACGTATTACTCTAATCCCTGTAGTGGTATATTACGCGTGTAACTATAATATCTAGTAGTATATTACACGTGTTACTCTAATCCCTGTAGTGGTATATTACACGTGTTACTCTAATCCCTGTAGTGGTATATTACACGTGTAACTCTAATCCCCTTAGTGGTATATTACACGTGTTACTCTAATCCCTGTAGTGGTATATAACACGTGTCACACTAATCTCTGTAGTGGTATATTACACGTGTTACTCTAATCTCTGTAGTGGTATATTACACGTGTTACTCTAATCCCTGTAGTGGTATATTACACGTGTTACTCTTATCCATGTAGTGGTATATAACACGTGTTACTCTAATCCATGTAGTGGTATATAACACGTGTTACTCTAATCCCTGTAGTGGTATATTACACGTGTTACTCTAATCCCTTGTAGTGGTATATTACACGTGTTACTCTAATCCCTTGTAGTGGTATATTACACGTGTAACTCTAATCCCTGTAGTGTTATATTACACGTGTTACTCTAATCCCTGTAGTGGTATATTACACGTGTTACTCTACTCCCTGTAGTTGTATATTACACGTGTTACTCTAATCCCTATAGTGGTATATTACACGTGTTACTCTAATCACTGTAGTGGTATATTACACGTGTTACTCTAATCCCTGTAGTGGTATATTACACGTGTCACTCTAATCCCTGTAGTGGTATATTACACGTGTTACTATAATCCCCGTAGTGGTATATTACACGTGTTACTCTAATCCCTGTAGTGGTATATTACACGTGTAACTCTAATCCCTGTAGTGGTAAATTACACGTGTTACTCTAATCACTGTACCGGTATATTACACGTGTTACTCTAATCCCTGTAGTGGTATATTACACGTGTTACTCTAATCCCTGTAGTGGTATATTACACGTGTAACTCTAATCCCTGTAGTGGTATATTACACGTATTACTCTAATCCCTGTAGTGGTATATTACACGTGTTACTCTAATCCCTGTAGTGGTATATTACACGTGTTACTCTAATCCCTGTAGTGGTATATAACACGTGTTACTCTAATCCCTGTAGTGGTATATTACACGTGTTACTCTAATCCCTGTAGTGGTATATTACACGTGTTACTCTAATCCCTGTAGTGGTATATTACACGTGTTACTCTAATCCCTGTAGTGGTATATTACACGTGTTACTCTAATCTCTGTAGTGGTATATTACACGTGTTACTCTAATCCCTGTACTGGTATATTACACATGTAACTCCTATCCCCGTAGTGGTATATTACACGTATTACTCTAATCCCCGTAGTGGTATATTACACGTGTTACTCTAATCCCTGTAGTGGTATATTACACGTGTTACTATAATCCCCGTAGTGGTATATTACACGTGTTACTCTAATTCCTGTAGTGGTATATTACACCTGTTACTCTAATCCCTGTAGTGGTATATTACACGTGTTACTCTAACCCCTGTAGTGGTATATTACACGTGTTACTCTAATCACTGTACCGGTATATTACACGTGTTACTCTGATCCCTGTAGTGGTATATTACACGTATTACTCTAATCCCTGTAGTGGTATATTACACGTGTTACTCTAATCCCTGTAGTGGTATATTACACGTGTTACTCTAATCCCTGTAGTGGTATATAACACGTGTTACTCTAATCCCTGTAGTGGTATATTACACGTGTTACTATAATCCCCGTTGTGGTATATTACACGTGTTACTCTAATCCCTGTAGTGGTATATTACACGTGTTACCCTAATCCCTGTGGTGGTATATTACACGTGTTACTCTAATCCCTGCAGTGGTATATTACACGTGTTACTCTAATCCCATACATTTACCGCACAATACTTTACAGACCTTTCTACCAAACATCACTCCAATAATGTAAACATACATTTACCACACAACATGACACAGACACATCTACCTAACAATATATCACTCAATAATAGGATAAACGCATCTTTAAAACATAAAGAAACGAAATGACACATCACACAACGCCACACATGACGTTCGGATGCTTTTCCTTTTCAATGTGTTTCTATATACAAATGTATACGACTCCCTGAATGGTTGTCATGGAAACCAGCGGATTGTTATCTGACATCAAAGTGTCAAAGTGTTTTGTTGTTTTATTGATAAACAATACATCATTATTATTGATGGTGTAAGATAATTGTTTCGAGGTTGAATTTTAGATATCGCATACAGCAGTCGTGAGTGGTGAGTTCCAGTGAGAATATCGACACTATAAAATAAACCAAGACAGCAAAGTGACACACAGAAACTGTCCAAATATGTGGACGAGTAAAGAGGTCTATTTTGATTTATACAAATTGTCCAAAGATGAGGACAAGTAACGGGGTCTATTTTGATTTTACAAACTGTCAAAAGATGTGGACTAGTTACGGAGTCTATTTTCATTCTTTTAAACTGATTCTTTTAAACTGTCCAAATAAGTGGACTAGTAACATCACACGGAAAACATCTGTATGTATGCATCAAATTACATCACATGTCAAAACATCTGTTTGTATGCATCAAAAAACATCACACGGCAAAACATCTGTTTGTATGCGTCAATTATCACCACACGGCAAAACATCGGTATGTATGCATCAAATTACATCAAATGTCAAAACATCTGTATGTATGCATCAAATAACTTCCAATGTCAAAACATCTGTATGTATGCATCAAATTACATCAAATGTCAAAACATCGGTTTGTATGCATCAAATAAATCAAATGTCAAAACATCGGTTTGTATGCATCAAATAACATCACACGGCAACACATCGGTTTGTATACATCAAATTACATCAAATGTCAAAACATCGGTTTGTATGCATCAAATTACATCAAATGTCAAAACATCGGTATGTATGCATCAAATAACTTCCAGTGTCAAAACATCTGTATGTATGCATCAAATAAATCAAATGTCAAAACATCGGTTTGTATGCATCAAATAACATCACACGGCAACACATCGGTTTGTATGCGTCAAATAACATCAAACGTCAAAACATCGGTTTGTATGCATCAAATAACATCAAACGTCAAAACATCGGTTTGTATGCATCAAATTACATCAAATGTCAAAACATCGGTTTGTATGCATCAAATAAATCAAACGTCAAAACATCGGTTTGTATACATCAAATTACATCAAATGTCAAAACATCGGTTTGTATGCGTCAAATAACATCAAACGTCAAAACATCCGTTTGCATGCATCAAATTACATCAAACGTCAAACATTTGTTTGTAAGTATCAAATAACATCAAACGTCAAAACATCCGTTTGTATGCGTCAATTATCATCACACGGCAAAACATCGGTTTGTATACATCAAATTACATCAAATGTCAAAACATCGGTTTGTATGCATCAAATTACATCAAATGTCAAAACATCGGTTTGTATGCATCAAAAAACATCACACGGCAAAACATCTGTTTGTATGCATCAAAAAACTTCAAATATCAAAACATCTGTATGTATGCATCAAATTACATCAAATATCAAAACATCGGTATGTATGCATCAAATAACATCAAACGTCAAAACATCTGTTTGTAAGTATCAAATAACATCAAACGATCAAACGTGACGCATTGCACCACCTGGGTAAAGTACAAGTCGGTGTCGACTTGGCTCTGAAAATAAGTTCTTTGTGCTCAACTTAATATTTCAGCGTGAAACATAGAATTGCCACATAGAGGACCATAAAGATGATATAGTATACACCGTTACTCTGTAAATCTGGTATTTCTATCAAAAATTATGTTTTTATTTCTATTTACATCCTTATAAGATGACTGTCGGACCGGTCATCGGATAGTGTCCCGCAACACTTGGCGGTATATATTACAACACTTCTAATGGACGTGTTGGGCATAAAACTGAAATTTCAATAAACCTTCAGTACTTAGTGCCGAATATGCCCTTGACTAAACATTGTATGTGTAAGTTTACAAAATTCCTATTAGTATGGCGTGTTACTTACTGATCTACAGTGTCGTAAACCTCCATTAACGTCACCAGGTACATGTCTGGGCCAACATAGAACAGATCATGCTTTTCTCGATTGTCAGCACACCATTATCCTTTATCACAATTAAGGCTTGGGAATAAATTCTACAAGTCGTCAGGTATCTGTCCACTTCAATTCGTATCCAATTGACAGCTGTACATACATGTCACGTGACTATGTGATGATGAGCCTGTACAAGGCAAAAAATGGGACCATCCTCTCCTCGCACTGTGCCGATATTTTTGTTTTATCTTTTACTAACAGGTAGAGTAATTAAGTATTTAGTGTATTATAAATGTACCTTACCCTATCAACCGTGACGTGTGTAATGAATGATTAGTTAGCCCGATCATCCTTGACGTACGTATGTCTGATATTGAGTGCTTGGCCATTCGTGACGTGATGTTGCTGTGAGCACTTAACCAAATCTTAACTGACAATTGTTTTGTGTGAGAAGTGGACCTGATTATCCGTGAAGTTTGTTTAGTGTGAAAAGCGGACATGTATCATCCGTGACGCCTGTTTGGTGTGAGAAGTGGACCTGATCATCCGTGACGTTTGTTTGGTGTGAGAAGTGGACCTGATCGTGCGTGACATTTGTTTGGTGTGTGAAGAGAAGTGGACCAGATCATCTGTGACATTTGTTTGGTGTGAGAAGTGGACCAGATCATCCATGACGTTTGTTTGGTGTGAGAAGCGGACCTGTATCATCCGTGACGTTTGTTTGGTTTGAGAAGTGGACCTTATAATCCGTGACGTTTGTTTGGTGTGAGAAGTAGACCTGCTCATCCGTGACGTTTGTTTGGTGTGAAAAGTGGACCTGATCATCTGTGACGTTAATTTGGTGTGGACCTGATCGTGCGTGACATTTGTTTGGTGTGAGAAGAGAAGCGGACCTGTATCATCCGTGACGTTTGTTTGGTGTCAGAAGTGGACCTGATCATCCGTGACGTTTGTTTGGTGTCAGAAGTGGACCTGATCATCCGTGACGTTTGTTTGGTGTCAGAAGTGGACCTTGTTACATTTCCTATTGAATGTCATCATGCCATCATGTCGCCAAATCGAGACAAATTATTCCCGACATCTGCGTCATGTCCTGCTGAATAAAGACACACGCCATGTTCCATTTTAACACATCCAGTCGTAAAAGAAACCCCTCGATATGATAAAGTGTTGATTAGGTCTAACCTCTTATGTCTTTGTTCAGTTATGTGTCACGGATGATGGATTATGTTTTCTGTGTAGCTCATTACGTCATTGGTTAAATGTGACGTCATACACATAAAGTCTGGGATTATGTAAAATTTTACTTTCTGTGTGATAAGTTATAATGATATTCTAAAACATCATAGTTCAGAGGTTTTGCAACATTCCTTAATGTACAGGAACTATGCATCTTCAGACTGTATCAAAGGTTATATTCGAAAAAACTTCCTGTGTCAAAGGTTATGTACTGTAGGACGTCTATAAGTTCCTATGTCACAGGTTATATCAGATAGTTTGTACCTTCATGTACAGTGCTAGGGATCCATGGCAAGGCACTCTGCCTTCATGTGTAACATTGGCGAGTGCAGAGTTGCCATGTACTCGAATTCAAGTGATTTTGATGATGTGGCCGAAGTTTAGCGAGTGACCTTCGACCATCAGGTCTATACAGATCAAAATATGGACATCTGTTGTTTAATCAATCGGCCAATGTCCATGTGTGTACAGTATTGACTCGTGTATAAAATATTCCAACAATGCAACGAAAAGCTTCAAATGAATGGTGAGCTCTCCTGGTAAATAAACTGATAGTATATCATTGTAAATACTTGTCAAGTTCGTATGGCTAATGTTTTAAAATAGTCACATAAGTACCCCAGCTGTCGGAATGTCCCAGTCACTGCAGTAACATACGGAGACACTCCGAACATCCTGGCCTCAGTAACATACAGAGACACTTCGAATATCCTGGCCTCAGTAACATACGGAGACACTCCGAACATCCTGGTCTCAGTAACATACGGAGACACTCCGAACATCCTGGCCTCAGTAACATATGGAGACACTCCGAACATCCTGGTCTCAGTAACATGAGACACTCCGAACATCCTGGCCTCAGTAACATATGGAGACACTCCGAACATCCTGGCCTCAGTAACATATGGAGACACTCCGAACATCCTGGTCTCAGTAACATACGGAGACACTCCGAACATCCTGGCCTCGGTAACATACGGAGACACTCCGAACATCCTGGCCTCGGTTACATACAGAGACATTCCGAACATCTTGGACTCATTAAATACAGAGACACTCCGAACATCATGGCCTCAGTAACATATGGAGACACTCCGAACATCCTGGCCTTATAGTAACATACGGAGACACTCCGAACATCCTGGCCTCAGTAACATATGGAGACACTCCGAACATCCTGGCCTCAGTAACATACAGAGACACTCCGAACATCCTGGCCTCAGTAACATACGGAGACACTCCGAACATCCTTGCCTCAGTAACATACGGAGACACTCCGAACATCCTGGCCTCAGTAACATACAAAGACACTCCGAACATCCTGGCCTCAGTAACATACGGAGACACTCCGAAAATCCTGGCCTCAGTAACATATGGAGACACTCCGAACATCCTGGCCTCGGTAACATACGGAGACACTCCGAACATCCTGGCCTCAGTAACATACAAAGACACTCCGAACATCCTGGCCTCAGTAACATACGGAGACACTCCGAACATCCTGGCCTCAGTAACATATGGAGACACTCCGAACATCCTGGCCTCGGTAACATACGGAGACACTCCGAACATCCTGGTCTCAGTAACATACGGAGACACTCCGAACATCCTGGCCTCGGTAACATATGGAGACACTCCGAACATCCTGGCCTCGGTAACATACGGAGACACTCCGAACATCCTGGCCTCAGTAACATACGGAGACACTCCGAACATCCTGGCCTCAGTAACATACGGACACACTCCGAACATCCTGGCCTCGGTAACATACGGAGACACTCCGAACATCCTGCCTCAGTAACATACGGAGACACTCCGAACATCCTGGCCTCAGTAACATACGGAGACACTCCGAACATCCTGCCTCAGTAACATACGGAGACACTCCGAATATCCTGGCCTCAGTAACATACGGAGATACTCCGAACATCCTGGCCTCAGTAACATATGGAGACACTCCGAACATCCTGGCCTCAGTAATATACGGAGACACTCCGAACATCCTGGCCTCAGTAACATATGGAGACACTCCGAACATCCTGGCCTCAGTAACATACAGAGACACTCCGAATATCCTGGCCTCAGTAACATATGGAGACACTCCGAACATCCTGGCCTCAGTAACATATGGAGACACTCCGAACATCCTGGCCTTATAGTAACATACGGAGACACTCCGAACATCCTGGCCTCAGTAACATACAGAGACACTCCGAACATCCTGGCCTCAGTAACATACGGAGACACTCCGAACATCCTGGCCTCAGTAACATACAGAGACACTCCGAATATCCTGGCCTCAGTAACATATGGAGACACTCCGAACATCCTGGCCTCAGTAACATACGGAGACACTCCGAACATCCTGGCCTTATAGTAACATACGGAGACACTCCGAGCATCCTGGCCTCAGTAACATACGGAGACACTCCGAACATCCTGGCCTCGGTAACATACGGAGACACTCCGAACATCCTGGCCTCAGTAACATACGGAGACACTCCGAACATCCTGGCCTCAGTAACATACGGAGACACTCCGAACATCCTGGCCTCGGTAACATACGGAGACACTCCGAACATCCTGGCCTCAGTAACATACGGAGACACTCCGAACATCCTGCCTCAGTAACATACGGAGACACTCCGAATATCCTGGCCTCAGTAACATACGGAGATACTCCGAACATCCTGGCCTCGGTAACATACGGAGACACTCCGAACATCCTGCCTCAGTAACATACGGAGACACTCCGAACATCCTGGTCTCAGTAACATATGGAGACACTCCGAACATCCTGGCCTCAGTAACATATGGAGACACTCCGAACATCCTGGCCTCAGTAACATACGGAGACACTCCGAACATCCTGGCCTCAGTAACATATGGAGACACTCCGAACATCCTGGCCTCAGTAACATACAGAGACACTCCGAATATCCTGGCCTCAGTAACATACGGAGACACTCCGAACATCCTGGCCTCAGTAACATACAGAGACACTCCGAACATCCTAGCCTCAGTAACATACGGACACACTCCGAACATCCTGGCCTCAGTAACATACAGAGACACTCCGAATATCCTGGCCTCAGTAACATATGGAGACACTCCGACCATCCTGGCCTCAGTAACATACGGAGACACTCCGAACATCCTGGCCTTATAGTAACATACGGAGACACTCCGAACATCCTGGCCTCAGTAACAAATGGAGACACTTCGAACATCCTGGCCTTATAGTAACATACGGAGACACTCCGAACATCCTGGCCTCAGTCTCATCAACATTTCTTAGATGGGGTTACCTGCCTTAGTAATGTAGCCGGAGGGTGGGGGTGGGGGTGGGGGGGGGGGGGGGGGGGTGGGGGGGGGGGGGGGGGGTAGAGTTTAAAAAAGTACGGTATGTAATCCAGGCTTCAAGTTTCTTTACCTTAAGAAATCCCTTAACTTCATTTTCTCATTTTCAGGATTTATGAGAGGTTCCTTAACTAAGATTCACCACTGGCTTGATGACATGATACCTCATAGTTTATCATTAAGATTCACCACTGACTTGATGACATGATACCTCATAGTTTATCATTAAGATTCACCACTGACTTGATGACATGATACCTCATAGTTTATCATTAAGATTCATCACTGACTTGATGACAAGATACCTCATAGTTTATCATTAAGCATTAGTTGTACTACTCGATTACGAAATACTTATGGCGGTTAACTATTCCATTTTTTATCATCCCAGAAACTGCTTCTTTTTCCAGCCTCTCTAAATATCGGTGTAAATTACTTAAACATTTACTTTGAAAATGCAGAATTCAAGTTAATTTGATAATCAAATTAAATACAATCATATTATATCAAATTAAATCAAACCATGTAATTTAAATTACCAATGAATTTCCAAACCATTGTACTTGTTGTATTAAAACACGTGTCGATGAATGTCGTTTTGAAGTTTTCGTCACTTGAACATGTAAATCCATGATTAACAAGCTACGTCTTAACAAACAATTAGTTTTACGTGGTATTAATCGCGTCATTACATACCATACTGTGGAATATTTCAACAGATTACCGCTCAGTTTACCATCGTTGTATAGAGTTGATAATGACTGGTATGTGTTACATGTACTGATGGAGATTCGATACAGAGTTATTTTACTGTTGTTATCGGTAATGGGAGACTATACATCAACAGAAGAATAAGACCATAGATCCTCCAATATTAAGAACGACATTGACAATTAAGGTTCACATATATAGCAAACCCGGTGATGTTTTGCACGTGAGCTTTCTGTGTTCTTCTGAAACTTGCATTTTACGCATTTTTTGCCGAAATTTACAGAGACCTTATCAAATTAAATGTCAAAATCAAGACCCATGGATAGCCATGATACATATTAACAATTTGTCAAAATACTTCTATTCAGTTGCAACAGAATAGTGATTTGTAGGCTAATAAAATATCACTGGATTTGCTTTTTACACAGACTTCAAGCAACAAATCATTGTTTTCTTCAGCGTGTCCTAGAGAGCTTCTGCTAGCTTGCCTACGGAGCCCTGGGATAGATCACGGCTGTGTTATAACCACGCGTTATGTTATGTTTTATGGATGTGACATTTATTTCCTTCCGTGTGACAAAGCAACCCATCTGAGATTTACTTTCCTGTTAACAGTTTACAATTATGTAAGACACACATGTAAACTACATCTTTCCATATTGATGAATTACAAATACATGTTTTATGGAACACGCAGACAGTTTTGAATGCCCACTGATTGACAATTGGTAAAATACAAGCCTTTGATTGACTGGATTTCCGGTTTACTTTCTTTTTACTGATTCGACCACACGGACCGCACGTGGCACTAATTACATTGTTACACAACGTATTCGTTTTGTAGAATCAAACAATAAGCTTACCCGTACCACCAATACAATTCGTTACACTAACCACCAATACATTAGGTAACACGTACCACTAATACAATACGTTACACGTACCATTAATACAATAGGTAACACGTACCACCAATACAATACGTTACACGTACCACCAATACAATAGGTAACACGTACCACCAATACAATACGTTACACGTACCACCAATACAATACGTTACACGTACCACCAATACAATAGGTAACACGTACCACCAATACAATAGGTTACACGTACCACTAATACAATACGTTACACGTACCACCAATACAATACGTTACACGTACCACCAATACAATACGTTACACGTACCACCAATACAATATGCTACACGTACCACCAATACAATACGTTATACGTACCACCAATACAATACGTTACACGTACCACCAATACAATACGTTACACGTACCACCAATACAATACGTTACACGTACCACCAATACAATACGTTACACGTACCACCAATACAATACGTTACACGTACCACCAATACAATACGTTACACGTACCACCAATACAATACGTTACACGTTCCACCAATACAATACGTTACATGTACCACCAATACAATAGGTAACACGTACCACCAATACAATACGTTACACGTACCACCAATACAATACGTTACACGTACCACTAATACAATAGGTTACATGTACCACCAATACAATAGGTTACATGTACCACCAATACAATACGTTACTCGTACCACCAATACAATACGTTACACGTACCACCAATACAATACGTTACACGAACCACCGATACAATAGGTTACACGTACCACCAATACAATACGTTACACGAACCACCGATACAATACGTTACACGAACCACCGATACAATACGTTACATGTACCACCAATACAATACGTTACACGTACCCCCAATACAATACGTTACACGTACCGCCAATACAATACGTTAAACGTACCACCAATACGTACCACCAATACAATACGTTACACGTACCACCAATACAATACGTTACACGTACCCCCAATACAATACGTTACACGTACCACCAATACAATACGTTACACGTACCCCCAATACAATACGTTACACGTACCCCCAATACAATACGTTACACGTACCCCCAATACAATACGTTACACGTACCCCCAATACAATACGTTACACGTACCACCAATACGTACCACCAATACAATAGGTTACACGTACCACCAATACAATACGTTACACGTACCCCCAATACAATACGTTACACGTACCACCAATACAATACGTTACACGTACCCCCAATACAATAGGTTATACGTACCCCCAATACAATACGTTACACGTACCACTAATACAATAGGTAACACGTACCACCAATACAATACGTTACACGTACCACCAATACAGTACGTTACACGTACCACCAATACAATACGAAACACGTACCACCAATACAATACGTTACACGTACCACCGATACAATACGTTACACGTACCACCAATACAATACGTTACACGTACCACCAATACAATACGTTACACGTACCACCAATACAATACGTTACACGTACCACTAATACAATAGGTAACACATACCACCAATACAATACGTAACACGTACCACCAATACAATACGTAACACGTACCACCAATACAATACGTAACACGTACCACCAATACAGTACGTTACACGTACCACCAATACAATACGTAACACGTACCACCAATACAGTACGTTACACGTACCACCAATACAATACGTAACACGTACCACCAGTACAATACGTTACACGTAATACCAATACAATACGTAACACGTACCACCAATACAATACGTAACACGTACCACCAATACAATACGTTACACGAACCACCGATACAATACGTTACACGTACCCCCAATACAATACGTTACACGTACCCCCAATACAATACGTTACACGTACCCCCAATACAATACGTTACACGTACCACAAATACAATACGTTACACGTACCACCAATACAATACGTTACACGTACCACCAATACAATACGTTACACGTACCACCAATACAATATGCTACACGTACCACCAATACAATACGTTATACGTACCACCAATACAATACGTTACACGTACCACCAAAACAATAGGCCACATTTACCAATATTCATTAAGCTATATGTAACACCCAGTCAATAGGATACATGATATGATGTACCATTTTCAATATTTTACAGGTGACACAATGAGTAGGTTACATGTAATACATCAATTTTTGTTACACATGACATATTTATTATGTTACACGTGTACCATCAATATGTTACACGTGTACCATCAATATGTTACATGTACACCATCAATATGTTACACGTGCACCATCAATATGTTACACGTGCAGCATCAATATGTTACACGTGCAGCATCAATATGTTACATGTACACCATCAATATGTTACACGTGCACCATCAATATGTTACACGTGCACCATCAATATGTTACACGTGCACCATCAATATGTTACACGTGCAGCATCAATATGTTACATGTACACCATCAATATGTTACACGTGCACCATCAATATGTTTCAAGTGCACCATCAATATGTTACACGTGCACCATCAATATGTTACACGTGCACCATCAATATGTTACACGTGCAGCATCAATATGTTACATGTACACCATCAATATGTTACACGTGCACCATCAATATGTTACACGTGCACCATCAATATGTTACACGTGCACCATCAATATGTTACACGTGCACCATCAATATGTTACACGTGCACCATCAATATGTTACAAGAGCACCATCAATATGTTACACGTGCACCATCAATATGTTACACGTGCACCATCAATATGTTACACGTGCACCATCAATATGTTACACGTGCATCATCAATATGTTACACGTGCACCATCAATATATTACACGTGTACCATCAATATGTTACACGTGCACCATCACTATGTTACACGTGCATCATCAATATGTTACATGTAATACATCAATTTTTGTTACACATGACATATTTATTATGTTACACGTGTACCATCAATATGTTACATGTACACCATCAATATGTTACATGTACACCATCAATATGTTACATGTACACCATCAATATGTTACACGTGCATCATCAATATGTTACACGTGCACCATCAATATGTTACACGTGTACCATCAATATGTTACATGTACACCATCAATATGTTACACGTGCACCATCAATATGTTACACGTGCACCATCAATATGTTACACGTGCACCATCAATATATTACACGTGCACCATCAATATGTTACACGTGCACCATCACTATGTTACACGTGCACCATCAATATGTTACACGTGCATCATCAATATGTTACACGTGCACCATCAATATGTTACACGTGCACCATCAATATGTTACACGTGCACCATCAATATGTTACACGTGCACCATCACTATGCTACATGTGCACCATCAATATGTTACACGTGCACCATCAATATGTTACACGTGCACCATCAATATATTACACGTGCACCATCAATATGTTACACGTGCACCATCACTATGTTACACGTGCACCATCAATATGTTACACGTGCATCATCAATATGTTACACGTGCACCATCAATATGTTACACGTGCACCATCAATATGTTACACGTGCACCATCACTATGTTACACGTGCACCATCAATATGTTTCACGTGCACCATCAATATGTTACACGTGCACCATCAATATGTTACACGTGCACCATCAATATGTTACACGTGCACCATCACTATGCTACATGTGCACCATCAATATGTTACACGTGCACCATCAATATGTTACACGTGCATCATCAATATGTTACATGTGCACCATTAATAGGTTACGCGCTACTTTGCAATAACAACTAAATGTTTCATCGCTAACTTGTAAATTGCGCAAGTGTATGTGGTAGTACAGAATTGACATTAATTCACACACAGAACATTCCAATCGATTGTGCATTTTTTGTATCTTTGTAGCGGAAACAACTTCATGTTCACCACTAAAATTAGTTTTATACCTGGACAGTATAAAGTTTGTCGAAACGTGATTTTCTATCTGACTTTCTCAATAAGGCACTGTCAAACTCGCAAAATGTTCTTAAAACACATATCAATTTCGAACATCACATTTACGCTGCCAGCTGATGAACATGTTCCGGATTTTGGACATAAATACATTTTTGTATAATGATTAATGAGAACAGTGCCATTTCAAACCAAATACTCTAATCTGACTCCAACAAAGATCAGACAAAGGTAGTCCATCACAACACTCAAACGTGTTGCAATTATTCAACTGAAGGGAAAGAAATATCGACCGATGGCGTATGTTAAGCCATCCAAAAGCGCCGAGTTCCATCGGACCTACAGCCTGGCTTTATAAACAACTAATCACTATCAAACAGTATATCGCTAGGAATCAGCTATCTGCTTTCCAAACGTTAATTTTACACGGAGACATCCTTTTGGTAAAACAGGAAGTCGATCGTGTTTTTACATCGGGACCCCCTCCCCTCCCTCCATTCACTAAAAAAATCAACAACAAACAAACAAACAAACAAACAAGCGTACACTCACACACTCACAAAGGTTGGACAGTTCAAAGCTTGTGTGGCCGCTCTCATGAGGTTCGTTAATGCTTGTGAACGTTTTTTGAATTTGCGCATAGCGTTTTGGCGATAAAAAAATAATTACGTACATTGCATAATAAAAAGTATACTATACAATTAATTTATGATACGGTGGATTTGTGTTAAAAACACATTTTGGTTATTAAGCGAGTCCTGCCAGTTCAAAGTTAGAGTTCGTAATGTACGTTTCACAAATGAGTGTTGATACTGGCGTACACAAGGGGAAAGCGGAAGTTCCACAACTCCCACTTGAATTTAGCGGGCTGAAGTTAGCAGCGGATTCGTTATTCGTTATTGGGGATTCGAATAACGAATCCGCTGCCAGCAGCGGATTGGGGATTCAGTTTTTTATGTTTAAATGATGTTTCTTTTTATTGACGTTTTGACGATTGGATTCAAATAACAAATCCGGTTCAGCCGTGGATTAGAGATTCAGTTACATATAAGTATTTTTCTTATTATATGTGATTGGGGATATCGAATAACGAACCCGCTGCCAGCAGCGGATTGGGGATTCGAATAACGAATCCGCTGCCAGCAGCGGATTGGGGATTCGGTTTTTTATGTTTAAATGATGTTTCTTTTTATTGACGTTTTGACGATTGGATTCAAATAACAAATCCGTTTCAGCCGTGGATTAGAGATTCAGTTACATATAAGTATTTTTCTTATTATATGTGATTGGGGATATCGAATAACGAACCCGCTGCCAGCAGCGGATTGGGGATTCGAATAACGAATCCGCTGCCAGCAGCGGATTGGGGATTCGGTTTTTTATGTTTAAATGATGTTTCTTTTTATTGACGTTTTGACGATTGGATTCAAATAACAAATCCGGTTCAGCCGTGGATTAGAGATTCAGTTACATATAAGTATTTTTCTTATTATATGTGATTGGGGATATCGAATAACGAACCCGCTGCCAGCAGCGGATTGGGGATTCGAATAACGAATCCGCTGCCAGCAGCGGATTGGGGATTCGGTTTTTTATGTTTAAATGATGTTTCTTTTTATTGACGTTTTGACGATTGGATTCAAATAACAAATCCGTTTCAGCCGTGGATTAGAGATTCAGTTACATATAAGTATTTTTCTTATTATATGTGATTGGGGATATCGAATAACGAACCCGCTGCCAGCAGCGGATTGGGGATTCGAATAACGAATCCGCTGCCAGCAGCAGATTGGGGATTCAGGTTTTTTTTTTTTTTTAAATGATCTTTCTTTAAGTTGACATTTTAATGTTTGGATTTAAATAACGAATCCGCTGCAACAGTGGATTGGGGATTCAGTTACATATAAGTATTTTTTTCTTATTATATGTGATTGGGGATTCAAATAACGAATCCGCTTGATAAACTATGATTGGAGATTCGATTTTACATTTTTATTTTGTGATTCAAATAGCAAATTTGTTGCCAATAGCGTATTGTGGATTCAGTTTATGATGTTTAATTGACGTATTTTATCATAAATTACGAAAATGGTAATTTGCGGGTATTACAAGGATATAATTACTTGGTAATTCAATCAACAATAATGGAATTCTAGTTCAAATCTGCTGCCAAGAGTTTCTTTCTTGTGGGAGGTCTATCGTCTCTTTACAAGTAGACAAAGCTCTATGTTTCTTCGCCAGCACTCTATGTTATATATTGTAATATATAAAGACCAGAGTATCATTTCGATATAGCTGAAGGTTTGATTGGAATGCAAACATGTATACGGAATCTAAAATTGTATCAGTAAAATAATCTTGGTTATTATATTTATGCTACAAATAGGATAATATTGTTAAACTATTCTGCTGTTGTTCGAATCTCCAATCATATATTAAAAGGAAAAATATCAATTGAACATGTATGTAACTGAAACCCCAAATCATATTTTATAAGAACTAGAAATGTCTGTAAGACATAAATGGTCCCGTCTTCACATGAAATTAGTTATCGATACTTGGATAATGTTTGTATTTTAACCAATAAGGGGCCAGAATTTTTTTTCTTCTTTTTTTTTTTTTTTTTTTTACAAAAATAAATAATGCCATTGTCTTTGTATAGCCAGACTGCATATTATACCAAATTTCATAAAAGTCGAACGATATTTAAGTATCGACCAATCAGAAATCTCTATTTGGCGGCCATCTTGAATCGTTATTCTGTTTTTTTGGGTTTTTTTTAATTGTTTATAATGAGTGTTGTCATGGTATCATTTCTCCCATCAATATCCATAATCAGATAGAACAAACGCTATTACAGGATATGTTTTAATAAAGTTTAATATTGAAGCGGGACGGGACGGGACGGACACGCGAACACTATTTATTAGATTTTTACCTGTGAAATATTGAGAATTATTCATTCTATCAAACTGATATTTTGAAAAATATCACTTTTTCTGATTTGACCAATCAGAACACTGCTTTAAAACGACAATGCGGAAAGTAAAGATTTGAAATTATAGGATGTATAATGTAAGATAGAATATAGGCCATATAACGTCACAATTTTGCGTACATTTGTAAGCCACTGACAAGGGACTACAATGGATTCTGGGAGAGATTGAGCTGCCTCGGTATATTTTACTATGGAATGTAATGAACAGAATATTTAACAGTATCTTCAGTAATACCAAATATATTTCATTCGTGTTGCTAATATTTTTTTTTTTTAAATATCAAATAATTAGCCACATTCATAAAATATAGTTGGTATTACTGAAGACACTCCTCTATACCACCATCCCCCACCATTTCATGGCGGGGGTATAAAAATAGCAATTAGGCTTAAGAAACTGAATCCCAAATCCGCTGCTGGCAGCGGATTCGTTATTCGAATCCCCAATCCGCTGCTTGCAGCGGATTCATTATTCGAATCCCCAATCACCTATAATAAGAAAAATACGTATATGTAACTGAATCCCCAATCCACTGCTGCAGCGGATTCGTTATTTGAATCCAAACATTAAAATCTCAACATAAAGAAAGATCATTTCAACATAAAAAAACTGAATCCCCAATCTGCTGCTGGCAGCGGATTCGTTATTCGAATCCCCAATCCGCTGCTGGCAGCGGGTTCGTTATTCGATATCCCCAATCACATATAATAAGAAAAATACTTATATGTAACTGAATCTCTAATCCACGGCTGAAACGGATTTGTTATTTGAATCCAATCGTCAAAACGTCAATAAAAAGAAACATAATTTAAACATAAAAAACTGAATCCCAAATCCGCTGCTGGCAGCGGATTCGTTATTCGAATCCCCAATCACATATTAAAAGAAAAATACTTATATGTAACTGAATCTCTAATCCACGGCTGAACCGGATTTGTTATTTCAATCCAATCGTCAAAACGTCAATAAAAAGAAACATCATTTAAACATAAAAAACTGAATCCCCAATCCGCTGCTGGCAGCGGATTCGTTATTCGAATCCCCAATAACGAATAACGAATCCGCTGCTAACTTCAGCCCGCTCTTGAATTTACTGTCAATTCAGTTGGCCCGTTGTAGTTCATGGCCATGGAAAAGCGATAACGATCTCGCTATTTCCAATGGGAAATCTATTTTTTAAATTCCTTGCAGCCGAGTCTAATAGCATGATGGCATGAATTATTTTGGCATTTCCAGTGT
This sequence comes from Pecten maximus, assembly GCF_902652985.1. Classification (NCBI taxonomy): domain Eukaryota; kingdom Metazoa; phylum Mollusca; class Bivalvia; order Pectinida; family Pectinidae; genus Pecten; species Pecten maximus. Next base: position 3,907,165 of record NC_047018.1, on the reverse strand, counting down.
TTGCTTAGTTGGCTTTTGAAAATGTTCACATGTTTTGAGTCTGAAACCTCTTGTGGTAAATTCATGATTCCAATTGGAGACAACTCTGTTTGAGTAGATTTTTTTACTGCAATTAAGCCTGCTTCTTCTTGTTTTAGATTTCAGGTGGTGTCCTTAAGTTCGGTTTTCACTGCCCAAGATGAAAAGTTTACCTTTATCTACGATGTTGTTTTTGTGAAGTAACCCGAAAGTTTGTATTAAGTCGTTCCCTTTTTTTCGATATTGTAGTGGTGGTAGTCCGAGATAAATTAATATTTCATTATAGCTGTATGTCAGAATATTTTTAATCAGTCTGGTTGCTCTTCTTTGAGTGTTTTCCAATGATGTCTTTTTTTGTTCATTGAGACCATACAGAACGCTAACGCGCGTTATTTTACTTATGTATGTAACCCTGTGAGAATTATAGGACACAACTTTAAAAAGAAGGTGGTTTAATGTGATATGAACCACTAATTAAATACCTCATGAGAAAAAGATTCCCATTCGATCTTCATGCCTACGGGTCTTACACAACTAATTATTTCACTATATGTTGTTACCAATGACTCAATCCCCTCAATCGCTCATTTGAAGTTCAAATGTGGTGAAATGTATATCAAATTAAAGTTTGAAGATTTCCCTACCAGAAAAAAGTGATGTCATTGGATAGGTTTAATAGCATATAAGAGCACACCAGTACTTGGAAGACATTAACCCTGATATTTACAGTGGACAGGGGAACCCCCACCTGGGGAATTCCTGCTTTTCCTACATTTGAACATCTTTCAATTTATACCAGGGGTGTATATTTTTGATTTTTAAAATCTCAAGACCCTACTCTTTATTCTCGTATATACAGAAAGTACCCATCGCATGTGTTATTTACCCAGGAAATAGCTACAAACCCAAGAAACATATTTTCTTCGGGGACTTGTTTCAGGTGAAACACCAGCTGATTGACTGAATTAGTTGGGCGAGACCTACATTGAGTACAGTTTGAAAGAGTTATTCCCCCTGCGAGAGCTGAAAATTCAGAGCAAATGCACTCTCCTGTACTTTGTACTGAGTACACCTCTCATCGTACTTTGTACTGAGTACACCTCTCCTTGTACTTTGTACTGAGTACACCTCTCCCTGTACTTTGTACTGAGTACACCTCTCCAGGTACTTTGTACTGAGTACACCTCTCCTGGTACTTTGTACTGAGTACACCTCTCCCTGTACTTTGTACTGAGTACACATATCCAGGTACTTTGTACTGAGTACACCTCTCCTGGTACTTTGTACTGATTACACCTCTCATCGTACTTTGTACTGAGTACACCTCTCCTTGTACTTTGTACTGAGTACACCTCTCCAGGTACTTTGTACTGAGTACACCTCTCCTTGTACTTTGTACTGAGTACACCTCTCCTGTACTTTGTACTGAGTACACCTCTCCTGGTACTTTGTACTGAGTACACCTCTCCTTGTACTTTGTACTGAGTACACCTCTCCTGTACTTTGTACTGAGTACACCTCTCCTTGTACTTTGTACTGAGTACACCTCTCCTGTACTTTGTACTGAGTACACCTCTCCTGGTACTTTGTACTGAGTACACCTCTCCTGTACTTTGTACTGAGTACACCTCTCCTTGTACTTTGTACTGAGTACACCTCTCCTTGTACTTTGTACTGAGTACACCTCTCCTGTACTTTGTACTGAGTACACCTCTCCTTGTACTTTGTACTGAGTACACCTCTCCTTGTACTTTGTACTGAGTACACCTCTCCTGTACTTTGTACTGAGTACACCTCTCCTGTACTTTGTACTGAGTACACCTCTCCTGGTACTTTGTACTGAGTACACCTCTCCTGTACTTTGTACTGAGTACACCTCTCCTGTACTTTGTACTGAGTATACCTCTCCTGTACTTTGTACTGAGTACACCTCTCCTGTACTTTGTACTGAGTACACCTCTCCTGTACTTTGTACTGAGTACACCTCTCCTGGTACTTTGTACTGAGTACACCTCTCCTGGTACTTTGTACTGAGTACACCTCTCCTGGTACTTTGTACTGAGTACACCTCTCCTTGTACTTTGTACTGAGTACACCTCTCCTTGTACTTTGTACTGAGTACACCTCTCCTGTACTTTGTACTGAGTACACCTCTCCTTGTACTTTGTACTGAGTACACCTCTCCTTGTACTTTGTACCGAGTACACCTCTCCTGTACTTTGTACTGAGTACACCTCTCCCTGTACTTTGTACTGAGTACACCTCTCCTTGTACTTTGTACTGAGTACACCTCTCCTGTACTTTGTACAGAGTACACCTCTCCTGTACTTTGTACTGAGTACACCTCTCCTGGTACTTTGTACTGAGTACACCTCTCCTGTACTTTGTACTGAGTACACCTCTCCTGTACTTTGTACTGAGTATACCTCTCCTGTACTTTGTACTGAGTACACCTCTCCTGTACTTTGTACTGAGTACACCTCTCCTGTACTTTGTACTGAGTACACCTCTCCTGGTACTTTGTACTGAGTACACCTCTCCTGGTACTTTGTACTGAGTACACCTCTCCTTGTACTTTGTACTGAGTACACCTCTCCCTGTACTTTGTACTGAGTACACCTCTCCTTGTACTTTGTACTGAGTACACCTCTCCTTGTACTTTGTACTGAGTACACCTCTCCTTGTACTTTGTACTGAGTACACCTCTCCTGGTACTTTGTACTTAGTACACCTCTCCTTGTACTTTGTACTGAGTACACCTCTCCCTGTACTTTGTACTGAGTACACCTCTCCTGGTACTTTGTACTGAGTACACCTCTCCCTGTACTTTGTACTGAGTACACCTCTCCTTGTACTTTGTACTGAGTACACCTCTCCTTGTACTTTGTACTGAGTACACCTCTCCTTGTACTTTGTACTGAGTACACCTCTCCTTGTACTTTGTACTGAGTACACCTCTCCTGGTACTTTGTACTTAGTACACCTCTCCTTGTACTTTGTACTGAGTACACCTCTCCCTGTACTTTGTACTGAGTACACCTCTCCTGGTACTTTGTACTGAGTACACCTCTCCCTGTACTTTGTACTGAGTACACCTCTCCTTGTACTTTGTACTGAGTACACCTCTCCTGGTACTTTGTACTGAGTACACCTCTCCTGTACTTTGTACTGAGTACACCTCTCCTGTACTTTGTACTGAGTACACCTCTCCAGTACTTTGTACTGAGTACACCTCTCCTGTACTTTGTACAGAGTACACCTCTCCTGGTACTTTGTACTCAGTACACCTCTCCTTGTACTTTGTACTGAGTACACCTCTCCTTGTACTTTGTACTGAGTACACCTCTCCCTGTACTTTGTACTGAGTACACCTCTCCTGGTACTTTGTACTGAGTACACCTCTCCTTGTACTTTGTACTGAGTACACCTCTCCCTGTACTTTGTACTGAGTACACATATCCAGGTACTTTGTACTGAGTACACCTCTCCCTGTACTTTGTACTGAGTACACCTCTCCCTGTACTTTGTACTGAGTACACCTCTCCCTGTACTTTGTACTGAGTACACCTCTCCCTGTACTTTGTAATGAGTACACCTCTCTTGGTACTTTGTACTGAGTACACCTCTCCCTGTACTTTGTAATGAGTACAGCTCTCTTGGTACTTTGTACTGAGTACACCTCTCCTTGTACTTTGTACTGAGTACACCTCTCCTGTACTTTGTACTGAGTACACCTCTCCCTGTACTTTGTACTGAGTACACCTCTCCTTGTACTTTGTACTGAGTACACCTCTCCTGGTACTTTGTACTGAGTACACCTCTCCTGTACTTTGTACTGAGTACACCTCTCCTGTACTTTGTACTGAGTACACCTCTCCCTGTACTTTGTACTGAGTACACCTCTCCTTGTACTTTGTACTGAGTACACCTCTCCCTGTACTTTGTACTGAGTACACCTCTCCTTGTACTTTGTACTGAGTACACCTCTCCTTGTACTTTGTACTGAGTACACCTCTCCTTGTACTTTGTACTGAGTACACCTCTCCTGGTACTTTGTACTGAGTACATCTCTCCTGGTACTTTGTACTGAGTACACCTCTCCTGTACTTTGTACTGAGTACACCTCTCCTTGTACTTTGTACTGAGTATACCTCTCCTGGTACTTTGTACTGAGTACATCTCTCCTGGTACTTTGTACTGAGTACACCTCTCCTGTACTTTGTACTGAGTACACCTCTCCTGGTACTTTGTACTGAGTACACCTCTCCTTGTACTTTGTACTGAGTACACCTCTCCTGGTACTTTGTACTGAGTACACCTCTCCTTGTACTTTGTACTGAGTACATCTCTCCTTGTACTTTGTACTGAGTACACCTCTCCTTGTACTTTGTACTGAGTACATCTCTCCTGTACTTTGTACTGAGTACATCTCTCCTGGTACTTTGTACTGAGTACACCTCTCCTTGTACTTTGTACTGAGTACACCTCTCCTGTACTTTGTACTGAGTACACCTCTCCCTGTACTTTGTACTGAGTACACCTCTCCTGGTACTTTGTACTGAGTACACCTCTCCTTGTACTTTGTACTGAGTACACCTCTCCTTGTACTTTGTACTGAGTACACCTCTCCCTGTACTTTGTACTGAGTACACCTCTCCTGGTACTTTGTACTGAGTACACCTCTCCTTGTACTTTGTACTGAGTACACCTCTCCTTGTACTTTGTACTGAGTACACCTCTCCCTGTACTTTGTACTGAGTACACATCTCCTTGTACTTTGTACTGAGTACACCTCTCCTGTACTTTGTACTGAGTACACCTCTCCTTGTACTTTGTACTGAGTACACCTCTCTTGGTACTTTGTACTGAGTACACCTCTCCTGGTACTTTGTACTGAGTACACCTCTCCTTGTACTTTGTACTGAGTACACCTCTCCTTGTACTTTGTACTGAGTACACCTCTCCCTGTACTTTGTACTGAGTACACCTCTCCTGGTACTTTGTACTGAGTACACCTCTCCTGGTACTTTGTACTGAGTACACCTCTCCTTGTACTTTGTACTGAGTACACCTCTCCTGTACTTTGTACCGCGTACACCTCTCCAGTACTTTGTACTGAGTACACCTCTCCTGTACTTTGTACTGAGTACACCTCTCCTGTACTTTGTATTGAGTACACCTCTCCTTGTACTTTGTACTGAGTACACCTCTCCTGTACTTTGTACTGAGTACACCTCTCCTTGTACTTTGTATTGAGTACACCTCTCCTTGTACATTGTACTGAGTACACCTCTCCTGTACTTTGTACTGAGTACACCTCTCCTGTACTTTGTACCGCGTACACCTCTCTTAGTACTTTGTACTGAGTACACCTCTCCTTGTACTTTGTACTGAGTACACCTCTCCTTGTACTTTGTACCGAGTACACCTCTCCTTGTACTTTGTACTGAGTACACCTCTCCTTGTACTTTGTACTGAGTACACCTCCTTGTACTTTGTACTGAGTACACCTCTCCTGTACTTTGTACTGAGTACACCTCTCCTTGTACTTTGTACTGAGTACACCTCTCCTGTACTTTGTACTGAGCACACCTCTCCTGGTACTTTGTACTGAGTACACCTCTCTTAGTACTTTGTACTGAGTACACCTCTCCTGTACTTTGTACTGAGTACACCTCTCCCTGTACTTTGTACTGAGTACACCTCTCCTTGTACTTTGTACTGAGTACACCTCTCCTGTACTTTGTACTGAGCACACCTCTCTTAGTACTTTGTACTGAGTACACCTCTCTTAGTACTTTGTACTGAGTACACCTCTCCTGTACTTTGTACTGAGTACACCTCTCCCTGTACTTTGTACTGAGTACACCTCTCCTTGTACTTTGTACTGAGTACACCTCTCCTTGTACTTTGTACTGAGTACACCTCTCCAGGTACTTTGTACTGAGTACACCTCTCCTGTACTTTGTACTGAGTACACCTCTCCTGGTACTTTGTACTGAGTACACCTCTCTTAGTACTTTGTACTGAGTACACCTCTCTTAGTACTTTCTACTGAGTACACCTCTCCTGTACTTTGTACTGAGTACACCTCTCCCTGTACTTTGTACTGAGTACACCTCTCCTTGTACTTTGTACTGAGTACACCTCTCCTTGTACTTTGTACTGAGTACACCTCTCCCTGTACTTTGTACCGAGTACACCTCTCCCTGTACTTTGTACTGAGTACACCTCTCCTTGTACTTTGTACCGAGTACACCTCTCCCTGTACTTTGTACTGAGTACACCTCTCCCTGTACTTTGTACCGAGTACACCTCTCCCTGTACTTTGTACTGAGTACACATCTCCTGGTACTTTGTACCGAGTACACCTCTCCCTGTACTTTGTACTGAGTACACCTCTCCTTGTACTTTGTACTGAGTACACCTCTCCCTGTACTTTGTACTGAGTACACCTCTCCTGTACTTTGTACTGAGTACACCTCTCCTGTACTTTGTCCTGAGTACACCTCTCCTTGTACTTTCGACTGTGTACACCTCTCCTGTACTTTGTACTGAGTACACCTCTCCAGGTACTTTGTACTGAGTACACCTCTCCTTGTACTTTGTACTGAGTACACCTCTCCTTGTACTTTGTACCGAGTACACCTCTCCAGGTACTTTGTACTGAGTACACCTCTCCTTGTACTTTGTACTGAGTACACCTCTCCCTGTACTTTGTACTGAGTACACATATCCAGGTACTTTGTACTGAGTACACCTCTCCCTGTACTTTGTAATGAGTACACCTCTCCTTGTACTTTGTACTGAGTACACCTCTCATCGTACTTTGTACTGAGTACACCTCTCCTGGTACCTTGTACTGAGTATACCTCTCCTGGTACCTTGTATTGAGTACACCTCTCCTGTACTTTGTAATGAGTACACCTCTCCTTGTACTTTGTACTGAGTGCACCTCTCCTTGTACTTTGTACTGAGTACACCTCTCCTGTACTTTGTAATGAGTACACCTCTCCTTGTACTTTGTACTGAGTACACCTCTCATCGTACTTTGTACTGAGTACACCTCTCATCGTACTTTGTACTGAGTACACCTCTCCTGGTACCTTGTATTGAGTACACCTCTCCTGTACTTTGTACTGAGTACACCTCTCCCTGTACTTTGTACTGAGTACACCTCTCCTTGTACTTTGTATTGAGTACACCTCTCCTTGTACTTTGTACTGAGTACACCTCTCCCTGTACTTTGTACTGAGTACACCTCTCCTGGTACTTTGTACTGAGTACACCTCTCCTTGTACTTTGTACTGAGTACACCTCTCCTGTACTTTGTACTGAGTACACCTCTCCTGTACTTTGTACTGAGTACACCTCTCCTGTACTTTGTACTGAGTACACCTCTCCTTGTACTTTGTACTGAGTACACCTCTCCTGGTACTTTGTACTGAGTACACCTCTCCTGTACTTTGTACTGAGTACACCTCTCCTGTACTTTGTACTGAGTACACCTCTCCCTGTACTTTGTACTGAGTACACCTCTCCTGTACTTTGTACTGAGTACACCTCTCCTGTACTTTGTACTGAGTACACCTCTCCTGTACTTTGTACTGAGTACACCTCTCCCTGTACTTTGTACTGAGTACACCTCTCCTGTACTTTGTACTGAGTACACCTCTCCCTGTACTTTGTACTGAGTACACCTCTCCTGTACTTTGTACTGAGTACACCTCTCCTGGTACTTTGTACTGAGTACACCTCTCCTTGTACTTTGTACTGAGTACACCTCTCCTGTACTTTGTACTGAGTACACCTCTCATCGTACTTTGTACTGAGTACACCTCTCCTTGTACTTTGTACTGAGTATACCTCTCCCTGTACTTTGTACTGAGTACACCTCTCCTTGTACTTTGTATTGAGTACACCTCTCCTTGTACGTTGTACTGAGTATACCTCTCCTGTACTTTGTACTGAGTACACCTCTCCTTGTACTTTGTATTGAGTACACCTCTATTTGTACTTTGTATTGAGTACACCTCTCCCTGTACTTTGTACTGAGTACACCTCTCCTGGTACTTTGTACTGAGTACACCTCTCCTGTACTTTGTATTGAGTACACCTCTCCTGGTACTTTGTCCTGAGTACACCTCTCCTTGTACTTTGTACTGAGTATACCTCTCCTGTACTTTGTACTGAGTACACCTCTCCTGTACTTTGTACTGAGTACACCTCTCCTTGTACTTTGTATTGAGTACACCTCTCCTTGTACGTTGTCCTGAGTACACCTCTCCTTGTACTTTGTACTGAGTACACCTCTCCTTGTACTTTGTATTGAGTACACCTCTCCTTGTACGTTGTACTGAGTACACCTCTCCTGTACTTTGTACTGAGTACACCTCTCCTTGTACTTTGTACTGAGTACACCTCTCCTGGTACTTTGTACTGAGTACACCTCTCCTTGTACTTTGTATTGAGTACACCTCTCCTTGTACTTTGTACTGAGTATACCTCTCCTGTACTTTGTACTGAGTACACCTCTCCTGGTACTTTGTACTGAGTACACCTCTCCTGTACTTTGTACTGAGTACACCTCTCCTTGTACTTTGTACTGGGTATACCTCTCCTTGTACTTTGTACTGAGTACACCTCTCCTGGTACTTTGTACTGAGTACACCTCTCCTTGTACTTTGTATTGAGTACACCTCTCCTTGTACTTTGTACTGAGTATACCTCTCCTGTACTTTGTACTGAGTACACCTCTCCTTGTACTTTGTACTGAGTACACCTCTCTTGGTACTTTGTACTGAGTATACCTCTCCTTGTACTTTGTACTGAGTACACCTCTCATTGTACTTTGTACTGAGTACACCTCTCCCTGTACTTTGTACTGAGTATACCTCTCCTTGTACTTTGTACTGAGTACACCTCTCCTTGTACTTTGTACTGAGTACACCTCTCCTGGTACTTTGTACTGAGTACACATATCCAGGTACTTTGTACTGAGTACACCTCTCCTTGTACTTTGTACTGAGTACACCTCTCCTGGTACTTTGTACTGAGTACACCTCTCCTTGTACTTTGTACTGAGTACACCTCTCCTGGTACTTTGTACTGAGTACACATATCCAGGTACTTTGTACTGAGTATACCTCTCCTTGTACTTTGTACTGAGTACACCTCTCATTGTACTTTGTACTGAGTACACCTCTCCCTGTACTTTGTACTGAGTATACCTCTCCTTGTACTTTGTACTGAGTACACCTCTCCTTGTACTTTGTACTGAGTACACCTCTCCTTGTACTTTGTACTGAGTACACCTCTCTTGGTACTTTGTACTGAGTACACCTCTCCTTGTACTTTGTACTGAGTATACCTCTCCTGGTACTTTGTACTGAGTACACCTCTCCTTGTACTTTGTACTGAGTACACCTCTCCCTGTACTTTGTACTGAGTACACCTCTCATTGTACTTTGTACTGAGTACACCTCTCCTGTACTTTGTACTGAGTATACCTCTACTGGTACTTTGTACTGAGTACGCCTCTCCTGGTATATGTACCGAGAACATTCCTCCTTATTACTTAGTTACAGGTTAAAGGATGGTGGGTGAGCGGTTTCCATGTGTTGGAATAAGATGAGGATATGTTTCGGAATTTTAGAAGCATTCGTACATATCCGTAGGTGGTGGTGATAGAGGTGTCTGTTTAAACACGTCGCCGGCCAGTGTGAGCGATAACCACGATGTCATCTCTGGTTGTTTAACTTACACAAACCACTTTTAGTTTTAATGCTGAGTGTGTATGTTTCTTTGGTGCTGAGCGATATAAAACAGACTTAACAGTAAATGAATGTTTCCCAACCGAACAGTTTATGTTAGCTGGTATAACCTGTCCCGTTTGATATATCGCCGTCTCTTCGTCTCCTTGTTCTAAATGGATATTAGAAATGTATACTTACGATCTTAGAGTAGTACCAATTCTAGTACCTGCTGTAAAGTTTATAGAAATGAATGATGAACTTAATTAAATTGTAATCACTTGTGATGTAGGTTATGTAATTTCTGATTTACATTGTGACGTACATGTAGATTATACAATTTCTTATGTAGATTTACATAGCACGTAACTATTTGCGACGTATGTTAAAAAGTAACTTTTTGTGATGTAGATTATATAATCTCTTATGTAGATTTACATAAAATGTAACTATTTGTAATATAGGTTTTATAATTTTCTGATGTAGATTTACATGAAGTGTTGTTTTTTTTTGTTTTTTTTTTAAATTTTTTGTTTTTGCTTTGTTTTGTTTTTGTTTTTGTTTTTTTATTACTGTATTTCTTGGTGATATAATGTAAAGTGATGTTAACGTATATGCAATGCAAACATTTGGAATGTAAAATTAGTTATGTACAGTATATGTTGATAAATTGTTATCATTTCTGATGTAAAGTTTCAAAATGTACATAACGTCTAATTCTTTTTGATCTAGAGGTTCAGTTAGAACTGCTATGTAGAGTTATATTTACAAAAGTTGTCAGAGATTGTATTTTGCAGATGTAAATTTTCTAAACATCTTGCTCAGTACATTAAAATGTCAGTTTCAATAGGTTATCGATTTAGAATTGATAAGTCAATTTATTCCGAAGAAAAACAAATGGTTTTTTTTCTCAATAAAAGAAACTACACAAATATAATCCCACTAAGTTTAAAACTTACACTTGACTAGTGGAGATATATACAGCTTGACTTCCTCCTCCACTACACCTGGTTATTGTATTACTGTAAAGTCTCCATATCAGACATCCATTCTTTAGACAAGATGCATCATTAAAACAGAGCTCCTTTACAAAATACATTAAACGATATCTAAAGACATAATGGGAATAAGTTTAATTTATCTACTGAACATAATTCGAAACATATTCCCACTACCTGGCGAAATGGCGGAAATGGAAAAATACAGTAGAGTATTAAAATGATTGAAGTTTCTTATCTATGGTAATGCTTTTTTTTCAGAAAGTATTCTGGGTTTTAGCCAAGCTTCAAACATACGGTTTGATTTTACAGACCAGCAATGTTCATCAAGTCAGACTCAAGGGACAACTTATTTTTCGTTCTCACAGGGCCTGGTATTTATACTGTTTTAGGGCCTGAAATTTGTACTGTGTACTGTTTTAGGGCCTGATATTTGTACTGTGTACTGTTTTAGGGCCTGATATTTGTACTGTGTACTGTTTTAGGGCCTGATATTTGTACTGTTTTAGGAGGTTTTGTAAGAATAGTCATCGTATTCTCAATCTAAGAAATCTCGCAAAAGCAGCCAACAGCAACAGAATTAAGTCGAAACTATGAAAACATTGTATCATAACGTATTCGGGAGGTGATCGTTGTCTGTGGTCACGTGATAACGTATTCGGGCGGTGATCGTTGTCTGTGGTCATGTGATAACGTATTCGGGCGGTGATCGTTGTCTGTGGTCACGTGATAACGTATTCGAGCGGTGATCATTGTCTGTGGTCACGTGATAACGTATTCGGGCGGTGATCATTGTCTGTGGTCATGTGATAACGTATTCGGGTGGTGATCGTTGTCTGTTGTCATGTGATAACGTATTCGGGCGGTGATCGTTGTCTGTTGTCATGTGATAACGTATTCGGGCGGTGATCGTTGTCTGTGGTCATGTGATAACGTATTCGGGCGGTGATCATTGTCTGTTGTCACGTGATAACATATTCGAGCGGTGGTCGTTGTCTGTGGTCACGTGATAACGTATTCGGGCGGTGATCGTTGTCTGTGGTCACGTGATAACGTATTCGGGCGGTGATCATTGTCTGTTGTCATGTGATAACGTATTCGGGCGGTGATCATTGTCTGTTGTCATGTGATAACATATTCGGGCGGTGATCGTTGTCTGTTGTCATGTGATAACGTATTCGGGCGGTGATCGTTGTCTGTTGTCATGTGATAACGTATTCGGGCGGTGATCATTGTCTGTTGTCATGTGATAACGTATTCGGGCGGTGATCGTTGTCTGTTGTCATGTGATAACGTATTCGGGCGGTGATCGTTGTCTGTTGTCTGTGGTCACGTGATAACGTATTCGGGCGGTGATCGTTGTCTGTTGTCTGTGGTCATGTGATAACGTATTCGGGTGGTGATTGTTGTCTGTGGTCAGGTGATAACGTATTCGGGCGGTGATTGTTGTCTGTTGTCATGTGATAACGTATTCGGGCGGTGATTGTTGTCTGTGGTCTGTGGTCACGTGATAACATATTCGGGCGGTGATCATTGTCTGTTGTCATGTGATAACGTATTCGGGCGGTGATCATTGTCTGTTGTCATGTGATAAGGTATTCGGGCGGTGATCGTTGTCTGTTGTCATGTGATAACGTATTCGGGCGGTGATCGTTGTCTGTTGTCTGTGGTCATGTGATAACGTATTCGGGTGGTGATTGTTGTCTGTGGTCACGTGATAACGTATTCGGGCGGTGATCTTTGTCTGTGGTCACGTGATAACGTATTCGGGCGGTGATCGTTGTCTGTGGTCACGTGATAACGTATTCGGGCGGTGATCGTTGTCTGTTGTCATGTGATAACGTATTCGGGCGGTGATCGTTGTCTGTGGTCATGTGATAACGTATTCGGGTGGTGATTGTTGTCTGTGGTCACGTGATAACGTATTCGGGCGGTGATCTTTGTCTGTGGTCTGTGATAACGTATTCGGGCGGTGGTCGTAGTCTGTTGTCATGTGATAACGTATTCGGGCGGTGATCGTTGTCTGTGGTCACGTGATAACGTATTCGGGCGGTGATCGTTGTCTGTGGTCATGTGATAACGTATTCGGGCGGTGATCGTTGTCTGTGGTCACGTGATAACATATTCGGGTGGTGATCGTTGTCTGTTGTCATGTGATAACGTATTCGGGCGGTGATCGTTGTCTGTTGTCATGTGATAAGGTATTCGGGCGGTGATTGTTGTCTGTTGTCATGTGATAAGGTATCCGGGCGGTGATCGTTGTCTGTGGTCACGTGATAACGTATTCGGGCGGTGGTCGTTGTCTGTGATCATGTGATAACGTATTCGGGCGGTGATCGTTGTCTGTGGTCACGTGATAACGTATTCGGGAGGTGATCGTTGTCTGTGGTCACGTGATAATGTATTCGGGTGGTGATCGTTGTCTGTTGTCATGTGATAACGTATTCGGGCGGTGATCGTTGTCTGTTGTCATGTGATAATGTATTCGGGCGGTGATCGTTGTCTGTGGTCATGTGATAACATATTCGGGCGGTGATTGTTGTCTGTGGTCACGTGATAACGTATTCGGGCGGTGATTGTTGTCTGTTGTCATGTGATAAGGTATCCGGGCGGTGATCGTTGTCTGTTGTCATGTGATAACGTATTCGGGCGGTGATCGTTGTCTGTGGTCTGTGGTCATGTGATAAGGTATTCGGGCGGTGATTGTTGTCTGTTGTCTGTGGTCATGTGATAACGTATTCGGGCGGAGATCGTTGTCTGTGGTCACGTGATAACGTATTCGGGCGGTGATCGTTGTCTGTTGTCATGTGATAATGTATTCGGGCGGTGATCGTTGTCTGTTGTCATGTGATAACGTATTCGGGCGGTGGTCGTTGTCTGTGATCATGTGATAACGTATTCGGGCGGTGATCGTTGTCTGTGGTCTGTGGTCATGTGATAACGTATTCGGGCGGTGATCGTTGTCTGTTGTCTGTGGTCACGTGATAACGTATTCGGGCGGTGATCGTTGTCTGTTGTCTGTGGTCATGTGATAACGTATTCGGGTGGTGATTGTTGTCTGTGGTCACGTGATAACGTATTCGGGCGGTGATTGTTGTCTGTTGTCATGTGATAACGTATTCGGGCGGTGATTGTTGTCTGTGGTCTGTGGTCACGTGATAACATATTCGGGCGGTGATCATTGTCTGTTGTCATGTGATAACGTATTCGAGCGGTGATCATTGTCTGTTGTCATGTGATAAGGTATTCGGGCGGTGATCGTTGTCTGTTGTAATGTGATAACGTATTCGGGCGGTGATCGTTGTCTGTTGTCTGTGGTCATGTGATAACGTATTCGGGTGGTGATTGTTGTCTGTGGTCACGTGATAACGTATTCGGGCGGTGATCGTTGTCTGTGGTCACGTGATAACGTATTCGGGCGGTGATCGTTGTCTGTGGTCACGTGATAACGTATTCGGGCGGTGATCGTTGTCTGTTGTCATGTGATAACGTATTCGGGCGGTGATCGTTGTCTGTGGTCATGTGATAACGTATTCGGGTGGTGATTGTTGTCTGTGGTCACGTGATAAGGTATTCGGGCGGTGATTGTTGTCTGTTGTCATGTGATAAGGTATCCGGGCGGTGATCGTTGTCTGTGGTCACGTGATAATGTATTCGGGCGGTGGTCGTTGTCTGTTGTCATGTGATAACGTATTCGGGCGGTGATCGTTGTCTGTGGTCACGTGATAACGTATTCGGGCGGTGATTGTTGTCTGTTGTCATGTGATAACATATTCGAGCGGTGATCGTTGTCTGTGGTCATGTGATAACGTATTCGAACGGTGATCGTCGTCTGTGGTCACGTGATAACGTATTCGGGCGGTGATTGTTGTCTGTTGTCATGTGATAACGTATTTGGGCGGTGATCGTTGTCTGTTGTCATGTGATAACGTATTCGGGCGGTGGTCGTTGTCTGTGGTCACGTGATAACGTATTCGGGCGGTGATCGTTGTCTGTGGTCATGTGATAACGTATTCGGGCGGTGATCGTTGTCTGTTGTCATGTGATAAGGTATTCGGGCGGTGGTCGTTGTCTGTGATCATGTGATAACGTATTCGGGCGGTGATCGTTGTCTGTGGTCTGTGGTCATGTGATAACGTATTCGGGCGGTGATCGTTGTCTGTTGTCTGTGGTCACGTGATAACGTATTCGGGCGGTGATCGTTGTCTGTTGTCTGTGGTCATGTGATAACGTATTCGGGTGGTGATTGTTGTCTGTGGTCACGTGATAACGTATTCGGGCGGTGATTGTTGTCTGTTGTCATGTGATAACGTATTCGGGCGGTGATTGTTGTCTGTGGTCTGTGGTCACGTGATAACATATTCGGGCGGTGATCATTGTCTGTTGTCATGTGATAACGTATTCGAGCGGTGATCATTGTCTGTTGTCATGTGATAAGGTATTCGGGCGGTGATCGTTGTCTGTTGTCATGTGATAACGTATTCGGGCGGTGATCGTTGTCTGTGGTCATGTGATAACGTATTCGGGTGGTGATTGTTGTCTGTGGTCACGTGATAACGTATTCGGGCGGTGATCTTTGTCTGTGGTCTGTGATAACGTATTCGGGCGGTGGTCGTAGTCTGTTGTCATGTGATAACGTATTCGGGCGGTGATCGTTGTCTGTGGTCACGTGATAACGTATTCGGGCGGTGATCGTTGTCTGTGGTCATGTGATAACGTATTCGGGCGGTGATCGTTGTCTGTGGTCACGTGATAACATATTCGGGTGGTGATCGTTGTCTGTTGTCATGTGATAACGTATTCGGGCGGTGATCGTTGTCTGTTGTCATGTGATAAGGTATTCGGGCGGTGATTGTTGTCTGTTGTCATGTGATAAGGTATCCGGGCGGTGATCGTTGTCTGTGGTCACGTGATAACGTATTCGGGCGGTGGTCGTTGTCTGTGATCATGTGATAACGTATTCGGGCGGTGATCGTTGTCTGTGGTCACGTGATAACGTATTCGGGAGGTGATCGTTGTCTGTGGTCACGTGATAATGTATTCGGGTGGTGATCGTTGTCTGTTGTCATGTGATAACGTATTCGGGCGGTGATCGTTGTCTGTTGTCATGTGATAATGTATTCGGGCGGTGATCGTTGTCTGTGGTCATGTGATAACATATTCGGGCGGTGATTGTTGTCTGTGGTCACGTGATAACGTATTCGGGCGGTGATTGTTGTCTGTTGTCATGTGATAAGGTATCCGGGCGGTGATCGTTGTCTGTTGTCATGTGATAACGTATTCGGGCGGTGATCGTTGTCTGTGGTCTGTGGTCATGTGATAAGGTATTCGGGCGGTGATTGTTGTCTGTTGTCTGTGGTCATGTGATAACGTATTCGGGCGGTGATCGTTGTCTGTGGTCACGTGATAACGTATTCGGGCGGTGATCGTTGTCTGTTGTCATGTGATAATGTATTCGGGCGGTGATCGTTGTCTGTTGTCATGTGATAACGTATTCGGGCGGTGGTCGTTGTCTGTGATCATGTGATAACGTATTCGGGCGGTGATCGTTGTCTGTGGTCTGTGGTCATGTGATAACGTATTCGGGCGGTGATCGTTGTCTGTTGTCTGTGGTCACGTGATAACGTATTCGGGCGGTGATCGTTGTCTGTTGTCTGTGGTCATGTGATAACGTATTCGGGTGGTGATTGTTGTCTGTGGTCACGTGATAACGTATTCGGGCGGTGATTGTTGTCTGTTGTCATGTGATAACGTATTCGGGCGGTGATTGTTGTCTGTGGTCTGTGGTCACGTGATAACATATTCGGGCGGTGATCATTGTCTGTTGTCATGTGATAACGTATTCGAGCGGTGATCATTGTCTGTTGTCATGTGATAAGGTATTCGGGCGGTGATCGTTGTCTGTTGTAATGTGATAACGTATTCGGGCGGTGATCGTTGTCTGTTGTCTGTGGTCATGTGATAACGTATTCGGGTGGTGATTGTTGTCTGTGGTCACGTGATAACGTATTCGGGCGGTGATCGTTGTCTGTGGTCACGTGATAACGTATTCGGGCGGTGATCGTTGTCTGTGGTCACGTGATAACGTATTCGGGCGGTGATCGTTGTCTGTTGTCATGTGATAACGTATTCGGGCGGTGATCGTTGTCTGTGGTCATGTGATAACGTATTCGGGTGGTGATTGTTGTCTGTGGTCACGTGATAAGGTATTCGGGCGGTGATTGTTGTCTGTTGTCATGTGATAAGGTATCCGGGCGGTGATCGTTGTCTGTGGTCACGTGATAATGTATTCGGGCGGTGGTCGTTGTCTGTGATCATGTGATAACGTATTCGGGCGGTGATCGTTGTCTGTGGTCACGTGATAACGTATTCGGGAGGTGATCGTTGTCTGTGGTCACGTGATAATGTATTCGGGCGGTGATCGTTGTCTGTTGTCATGTGATAACGTATTCGGGCGGTGATCGTTGTCTGTTGTCATGTGATAATGTATTCGGGCGGTGATCGTTGTCTGTGGTCATGTGATAACATATTCGGGCGGTGATTGTTGTCTGTGGTCACGTGATAACGTATTCGGGCGGTGATTGTTGTCTGTTGTCATGTGATAAGGTATCCGGGCGGTGATCGTTGTCTGTTGTCATGTGATAACGTATTCGGGCGGTGATCGTTGTCTGTGGTCTGTGGTCATGTGATAAGGTATTCGGGCGGTGATTGTTGTCTGTTGTCTGTGGTCATGTGATAACGTATTCGGGCGGTGATCGTTGTCTGTGGTCACGTGATAACGTATTCGGGCGGTGATCGTTGTCTGTTGTCATGTGATAATGTATTCGGGCGGTGATCGTTGTCTGTTGTCATGTGATAACGTATTCGGGCGGTGGTCGTTGTCTGTGATCATGTGATAACGTATTCGGGCGGTGATCGTTGTCTGTGGTTTGTGGTCATGTGATAACGTATTCGGGCGGTGATCGTTGTCTGTGGTCACGTGATAACGTATTCGGACGGTGATCGTTGTCTGTGGTCATGTGATAACGTATTCGGGCGGTGATCGTTGTCTGTGGTCATGTGATAACGTATTCGGGCGGTGATCGTTGTCTGTGGTCATGTGATAACGTATTCGGGCGGTGATCGTTGTCTGTGGTCTGTGGTCATGTGATAACGTATTCGTGCGGTGATCGTTGTCTGTGGTCACGTGATAACGTATTCGGGCGGTGATCGTTGTCTGTTGTCATGTGATAACGTATTCGGGCGGTGATCGTTGTCTGTGGTCACGTGATAACGTATTCGGGCGGTGATTGTTGTCTGTTGTCATGTGATAACATATTCGAGCGGTGATCGTTGTCTGTGGTCATGTGATAACGTATTCGAACGGTGATCGTCGTCTGTGGTCACGTGATAACGTATTCGGGCGGTGATTGTTGTCTGTTGTCATGTGATAACGTATTTGGGCGGTGATCGTTGTCTGTTGTCATGTGATAACGTATTCGGGCGGTGGTCGTTGTCTGTGGTCACGTGATAACGTATTCGGGCGGTGATCGTTGTCTGTGGTCATGTGATAACGTATTCGGGCGGTGATCGTTGTCTGTTGTCATGTGATAAGGTATTCGGGCGGTGGTCGTTGTCTGTGATCATGTGATAACGTATTCGGGCGGTGATCGTTGTCTGTGGTCTGTGGTCATGTGATAACGTATTCGGGCGGTGATCGTTGTCTGTTGTCTGTGGTCACGTGATAACGTATTCGGGCGGTGATCGTTGTCTGTTGTCTGTGGTCATGTGATAACGTATTCGGGTGGTGATTGTTGTCTGTGGTCACGTGATAACGTATTCGGGCGGTGATTGTTGTCTGTTGTCATGTGATAACGTATTCGGGCGGTGATTGTTGTCTGTGGTCTGTGGTCACGTGATAACATATTCGGGCGGTGATCATTGTCTGTTGTCATGTGATAACGTATTCGAGCGGTGATCATTGTCTGTTGTCATGTGATAAGGTATTCGGGCGGTGATCGTTGTCTGTTGTAATGTGATAACGTATTCGGGCGGTGATCGTTGTCTGTTGTCTGTGGTCATGTGATAACGTATTCGGGTGGTGATTGTTGTCTGTGGTCACGTGATAACGTATTCGGGCGGTGATCGTTGTCTGTGGTCACGTGATAACGTATTCGGGCGGTGATCGTTGTCTGTGGTCACGTGATAACGTATTCGGGCGGTGATCGTTGTCTGTTGTCATGTGATAACGTATTCGGGCGGTGATCGTTGTCTGTGGTCATGTGATAACGTATTCGGGTGGTGATTGTTGTCTGTGGTCACGTGATAAGGTATTCGGGCGGTGATTGTTGTCTGTTGTCATGTGATAAGGTATCCGAGCGGTGATCGTTGTCTGTGGTCACGTGATAACCTATTCGGGCGGTGGTCGTTGTCTGTGATCATGTGATAACGTATTCGGGCGGTGATCGTTGTCTGTGGTCACGTGATAACGTATTCGGGAGGTGATCGTTGTCTGTGGTCACGTGATAATGTATTCGGGCGGTGATCGTTGTCTGTTGTCATGTGATAACGTATTCGGGCGGTGATCGTTGTCTGTTGTCATGTGATAATGTATTCGGGCGGTGATCGTTGTCTGTGGTCATGTGATAACATATTCGGGCGGTGATTGTTGTCTGTGGTCACGTGATAACGTATTCGGGCGGTGATTGTTGTCTGTTGTCATGTGATAAGGTATCCGGGCGGTGATCGTTGTCTGTTGTCATGTGATAACGTATTCGGGCGGTGATTGTTGTCTGTGGTCTGTGGTCATGTGTTAAGGTATTCGGGCGGTGATTGTTGTCTGTTGTCTGTGGTCATGTGATAACGTATTCGGGCGGTGATCGTTGTCTGTGGTCACGTGATAACGTATTCGGGCGGTGATCGTTGTCTGTTGTCATGTGATAATGTATTCGGGCGGTGATCGTTGTCTGTTGTCATGTGATAACGTATTCGGGCGGTGGTCGTTGTCTGTGATCATGTGATAACGTATTCGGGCGGTGATCGTTGTCTGTGGTTTGTGGTCATGTGATAACGTATTCGGGCGGTGATCGTTGTCTGTGGTCACGTGATAACGTATTCGGGCGGTGATCGTTGTCTGTGGTCATGTGATAACGTATTCGGGCGGTGATCGTTGTCTGTGGTCATGTGATAACGTATTCGGGCGGTGATCGTTGTCTGTGGTCATGTGATAACGTATTCAGGCGGTGATCGTTGTCTGTGGTCTGTGGTCATGTGATAACGTATTCGTGCGGTGATCGTTGTCTGTGGTCACGTGATAACGTATTCGGGCGGTGATCGTTGTCTGTTGTCATGTGATAACGTATTCGGGCGGTGATCGTTGTCTGTGGTCACGTGATAACGTATTCGGGCGGTGATTGTTGTCTGTTGTCATGTGATAACATATTCGAGCGGTGATCGTTGTCTGTGGTCATGTGATAACGTATTCGAACGGTGATCGTTGTCTGTGGTCACGTGATAACGTATTCGGGCGGTGATTGTTGTCTGTTGTCATGTGATAACGTATTTGGGCGGTGATCGTTGTCTGTTGTCATGTGATAACGTATTCGGGCGGTGGTCGTTGTCTGTGGTCACGTGATAACGTATTCGGGCGGTGATCGTTGTATGTGGTCATGTGATAACGTATTCGGGCGGTGATCGTTGTCTGTTGTCATGTGATAAGGTATTCGGGCGGTGATCGTTGTCTGTTGTCATGTGATAACATATTCGGGCGGTGATCGTTGTCTGTGGTCATGTGATAACGTATTCGGGCGGTGATCATTGTCTGTTGTCATGTGATAACATATTCGGGCGGTGATCGTTGTCTGTGATCATGTGATAACATATTCGGGCGGTGATCATTGTCTGTTGTCATGTGATAAGGTATTCGGGCGGTGATCGTTGTCTGTGATCATGTGATAACATATTCGGGCGGTGATCATTGTCTGTTGTCATGTGATAACATATTCGGGCGGTGATCATTGTCTGTGGCCATGTGATAACGTATTCAGGCGATGATCGTTGTTTCTTGTCATGTGATAAGGTATTTATTTCATCCTTACATTGTTTTTTTTTTTCAAATTCCATTTTTTTTAATAAGGATATCGAGGAAACTACGATGGAAGGAATGTTTTTTGAAACAAAGTAAATGACGGCGCATTTTTTTTTTTTTTATTATTTTTCAAACAATACGATTAAATTATCGAACTTTGCATTGCCATTATTTTTTCGTGTTCTCTTGATCTGATACAGATAACAAATGTATGTCCATACTTCAGACAATTCGACCAGTACATAATTGTATATCCATATGTTAAAATCAATACTGGCCTCTGTGCCTTTTTCTATATATTATACTTTCTGTCGAGAAACAGTTTCCTCAATCAATGATGTATAAATCATTTTTCTCTTTAATCTTAATTTTCTCAGGCACTCCGTCGGTATCCGTGTCCGAGTTAGGGAGAGGATCCGTCATTTCTGTCAGCGCTAGCATTCTGCTAACTCCATACATCCTCACTAATATCAAGCTTACGACGTATTTGTTACTTCGGTTCTAGGTAATAAACACTAATTATGTCTTTTCGCCAGAAAATTTTATGAATGAAGTACTTTTCTTTGATAACAGGCGTGATTATTTGTCACTATAAGAAGCACCATTGAAAAACGAAATGATACATTCTACAGCAATGAACATGTACCCCAACACACTGCGCAGCTTACAAGGATGGCTGTGATAATCAATGAGCAATGCTGATGTATCTTATATAATTGCGCTAATTACTGCATCAACTTTGTCTACTAAATAGATGACAACTTTGGTTTCAATAGAGACATCAGTTGGTGACAATTTGACTTGTAAAGAGACGTGTGTTGGTGACAACTTGACTTGTCATAGAGACATCTGTTGGTGACAACTTGGCTTGTCATAATGACATCAGTTGGTGACAACTTGACTTGTCATAGAGACATCTGTTGGTGACAACTTGACTTGTCATAGAGACATCTGTTGGTGACAACTTGACTTGTCATAGAGACATCAGTTGGTGACAACCTGACTTGTCATAGAGACATATGTTGGTGACAACTTGACTTGTCATAGAGACATCCGTTGGTGACGACTTGCCATAGAGACATCAGTTGGTGACAACCTGACTTGTCATAGAGACATCCGTTGGTGACGACTTGACTTGTCATAGAGACATCTGTTGGTGACAACTTGACTTGTCATAGAGACATCCGTTGGTGATGACTTGCCATAGAGACACCAGTTGGTGACAACTTGACTTGTCATAGAGACACGTGTTGGTGACAATTTGACTTGTCATAGAGACATGTGTTGGTGATGACTTGCTATAGAGACATTTGTTGGTGACAACTTGACTTGCCATAGGGACATCCGTTGGTGATGACTTGCCATAGAGACACCAGTTGGTGACAACTTGACTTGTCATAGAGACACGTGTTGGTGACAACTTGACTTTTCATAGAGACATCCGTTGGTGACAACTTTGTTTGCTATAGAGACATCCGTTGGTGAAGACTTGCCATTGAGACATCCGTTGGTGACGACTTGCCATAGAGACATCTGTTGGTGACGACTTGCCATAGAGACATCTGTTGGTGACGACTTGCCATAGAGACATCTGTTGGTGACAACTTGACTTGTCATAGAGACATCCGTTGGTGACGACTTGTCATAGAGACATCCGTTGGTGACGACTTGCCATAGAGATATCTGTTGGTGACAACTTGACTTGTCATAGAGACACGTGTTGGTGACAACTTGACTTTTCATAGAGACATCCGTTGGTGACAACTTTGTTTGCTATAGAGACATCCGTTGGTGACGACTTGCCATTGAGACATCCG
The DNA here is from genome assembly GCF_902652985.1 of Pecten maximus. Taxonomy (NCBI): domain Eukaryota; kingdom Metazoa; phylum Mollusca; class Bivalvia; order Pectinida; family Pectinidae; genus Pecten; species Pecten maximus. The sequence goes on along the minus strand of NC_047018.1, from coordinate 3,884,514 downwards.
TTGGTGACGACTTGCCATAGAGACATCTGTTGGTGACGACTTGCCATAGAGACATCTGTTGGTGACGACTTGCCATAGAGACATCTGTTGGTGACAACTTGACTTGTCATAGAGACATCCGTTGGTGACGACTTGTCATAGAGACATCCGTTGGTGACAACTTGCCATAGAGACATCAGTTGGTGACAACTTGACTTGCCATAGAGACATCCGTTGGTGACAACTTGCCATAGAGACATCTGTTGGTGACGACTTGCCATAGAGACATCTGTTGGTGACAACTTGACTTGTCATAGAGACATCCGTTGGTGACGACTTGTCATAGAGACATCTGTTGGTGACGACTTGTCATAGAGACATCTGTTGGTGACAACTTGACTTGTCATAGAGACATCCGTTGGTGACGACTTGTCATAGAGACATCTGTTGGTGACGACTTGCCATAGAGACATCCGTTAGTGATGACTTGCCATAGAGACATCTGTTGGTGACAACTTGACTTCTCATAGAGACATCCGTTGGTGACAACTTGTCATAGAGACATCTGTTGGTGACGACTTGTCATAGAGACATCCGTTGGTGACGACTTGTCATAGAGACATCAGTTGGTGACAACTTGGCTTGTCATAGAGACATCCGTTGGGGACGACTTGCCATAGAGACATCCGTTGGTGACGACTTGCCATAGAGACATCCGTTGGTGACGACTTGCCATAGAGACATCTGTTGGTGACGACTTGCCATAGAGACATTCGTTGGTGACGACTTGTCATAGAGACATCTGTTGGTGACAACTTGGCTTGTCATAGAGGCATCAGTTGGTGACAACTTGACTTGTCATAGAGACATCCGTTGGTGACGACTTGTCATAGAGACATCCGTTGGTGACGACTTGCCATAGAGACATCAGTTGGTGACAACTTGACTTGTCATAGAGACATCCGTTGGTGACGACTTGACTTGCCATAGAGACATCCGTTGGTGACGACTTGCCATAGAGACATCCGTTGGTGACGACTTGTCATAGAGACATCCGTTGGTGATGACTTGCCATAGAGACATCCGTTGGTGATGACTTGCCATAGAGACATCTGTTGGTGACGACTTGCCATAGAGACATCTGTTGGTGACGACTTGCCATAGAGACATCCGTTGGTGACGACTTGTCATAGAGACATCCGTTGGTGATGACTTGCCATAGAGACATCCGTTGGTGATGACTTGCCATAGAGACATCTGTTGGTGACGACTTGCCATAGAGACATCCGTTGGTGACAACTTGACTTGCCATAGAGACGTGTGTTGGTGACAACTTGACTTGCCATAGAGACACCAGTTGGTGACAACTTGACTTGTCATAGAGACACGTGTTGGTGACAACTTGACTTTTCATAGAGACATCCGTTGGTGACAATTTGTGTTTGCTATAGAGACATCCGTTGGTGACGACTTGCCATTGAGACATCCGTTGGTGATGACTTGCCATAGAGACATCTGTTGGTGACATCTTGGATTGCCATAAAGACATATGTTAGTAAACACATAATAATACAAACAAGCTATACACTATCACAGACAGTTAACATATAGTTTGTGGATTAAAGGACTGCACAATACAATTTTGAAAGACATCTTACTACCGCCAATTCATTATACAGCTGTGTCCTATTACATGTAATTAGTGACTGTTGTCAACAAAGACATGTGTATTCAATCCTGGTCGTGCAATCCAGCCGTTTCCGACTCCGACTTACTATGGTAGAGACAAGTCACATGACTCATGTTTATCAGATATGGTATGGGTTTCAATTTCGTTAGTTAATTTTCAAAAGTTACAAAAGACACTTGCTAAAGCTCGTATCTTCTGTGACTTTAAAAATCAACAAGCGGGAGTGAAATAAAGATATACATGTATATATATATATACCATATCCAACAATTACTTGCTGTGTAACCTCTATCTCCTCGCGTTAAGAGGCGCATGGTATGTTTATTCTCACGGGGGCAGACGGGATCGTTTGTTTACCTAAAAACAGTTTTGTTTACATGTATATAAACAGAAAGATCGTTGTAAAAGTTACATAATGTCTAATCTGAGGAAAAGGCAATAAATTCCGCCCCTGGTGGTTTGTGTATAAACATTTGTATAAATTTGCTCCACTAAAAATCTGACAAAAACACATTATGATACTATCTTCCCACCAGTTAACACGTTTTGTCAGTATTTCACCACGCAATATGTCTAGTTAACTCGTTTATATCACCCGCGCCCTCAACAAACAGACAACGTGTTTGATTTAGAATTATAGACCGGACACCGAGTTTCAGCATGACACTTAATAACGGCTCTGTAAACAAACATTTAGGACGATGTATCGAGATATATTGGATATTGTCAACGCCACTTCCTAGAATTTGGCTAACACCAATTCATAACGGAAGGAGGTTAGCACTGCCAGGGATTCGACCCCGTTACAGTTAACGAAAAGATGTAATCGATTGAAACAGAATTCAGCCACAATGTAGACTTAACAAAAAGAGGCGAAAACTCTCAGGGATTCGAGGGTAACATGTTATAGTCGTACCGGTAAAGATTTAACGAAAGAGGTGAACATTTTCGGGAATTCGCAGGTTCTAGTTAAGTACACGCTGGAAGATTCGCGGGTACAAGCAGTCTTAGCTAAAGGATGTTGGCACTTTCAAGGAACGAAGCGGAAGCTTGCGTAAAGTTGTAACGGAAAAACAGTGAAGTCTAATCGCCGCAAGTCGGTCATTCATCACGGCGCTATGGTACCGCTCCTACCATTGTCTTTACTCTAAAACATAAAGTGTCTGGAAGTACAACTTTATCTGGTGGTGTGGTTCCGACCAAGCTTCACAGAAGAATGTATTATGATATAATAAAGTCTCACGCATGACCATGTCTACGTTACTTACTGTTCCGTCATATGATACGTCTGTATCGTAACGTACCGGACACGAGAAAAACATGATCACGACAATAAATCACGTGACACTATTCTCTCCACAACGGTTTTGACAAACTTTGATATCAAAGGCCCGTCATACAGATAAAACCTGACAAAGGCCATGATGGGACGGACAATAATGTTTCCTGTAAGTTTGAGATAGATGGTAGTATATACATGCTGAGAATTGATTAAAGAGAGGTTTTATTTGGTGTTAAATGCGTCCACGAGCGAGCGACTGTACCGTTATCTCTTACGCTGGCTGTAACAAGGTCTCTCTGATTTTATCGAGTTCCGACCATTAACAAATAATACCCCCGTGCAACCTATATGAACATTCTGATTTTTCTGACTTCATCAATCACATTTTGTTTGCAATCGATTCCCTCACTTGTACCAGTACCTCTACGAAGGATGACATGTAACAGACAACAGGTAGCGAATCATAGCGTTAAAGGTATGTTAGGGACCTAAAGTAGACAAACTATTTATATCGCATTGCGTTAAAGGTATGTTAGGGACCTAAAGTAGACAAACTATTTATATCTCATAGCGTTAAAGGTATGTTAGGGACCTAAAGTAGACAAACTATTTATATCTCATAGCGTTAAAGGTATGTTAGGGACCTAAAGTAGACAAACTATTTATATCTCATAGCGTTAAAGGTATGTTAGGGACCTAAAGTAGACAGACTATTTATATCTCATAGCGTTAAAGGTATGTTAGGGACCTAAAGTAGACAAACTATTTATATCCATGTCGAAAACAAGTTAGTTGGTATAGTGGGCTTCTTTAAGGCTACGACGTCCTTGCTCCCATCTCACCCTAACCAATATTAGCCTGTAGATCAAAGTGAAATGGTAAAAAGTCTAAAAATGTCAGCTTCGTTTAAAACAGTTGATAAATATATTTATGCTGTCAATAAATGTCACTTTAGTCAATGTATGGCTTTATCACCGAGATAGGATAGTTGTATCTCTTCTCACTGTTTAACGATATTGGTGGTAATTATCGGCCAGCTAACAACAGCAGAGTAACACCCGATCATGTGATGGATCACGTATGGTCAATACTGTCTGTCGTAATGTTCTTCATCAATCAAGGATATCCCCAATACTCGGTCATGGTTACGTTACATCCCTCACTACACGGTCATGGTTACGTTACACCCCTCACTACCCGGTCATGGTTACGTTACACCCCTCACTACACGGTCAGGGTTACATTACAACCCTCACTACACGGTCATGGTTACGTCACACCCCTCACTACACTGTCATTGTTACGTTACACCCCTCACTACACGGTCAGGGTTACATTACAACCCTCACTACACGGTCATGGTTACGTTACAAGCCCTCACTACACGGTCATGGTTACGTTACAAGCCCTCACTACACGGTCATGGTTACGTGACAACCCCTCACTACACGGTCATGGTTACGTGACACCCTCACACACGGTCCATGGGTACGTGAAACCCTCAGTACACGTTCAATGGTTACGTTCGCCCTCACCTACACGGTCATGGTTACGTTACAACCACCTCACTTACACGTCAGGATTACGTTACACACACCCTCACGTACACGGTCATGGTTACGTTACAACCCTCACTACAACGTCATTGTTACCGTTCGCCCCTCACTACACGGTCATGGTTACGTTACATCCCTCACTACACGGTCATGGTTACGTAGCACTCTTCACTACACGGTCATTGTTACGTCACACCCCTCACTACACGGTCATGGTTACGTTACATCCCTCACTAGACGGTCATGGTTACGTTACACCCCTCACTACACTGTCATGGTTACGTTACACCCCTCACTACACGGTCATGGTTACGTTACATCCCTCACTACACGGTCATGGTTACGTTACATCCCTCACTACACGGTCATGGTTACGTTACAACCCTCACTACACGGTCATGGTTACGTTACACCTCTCACTACACGGCCATGGTTACGTCACATCCCTCACTACACCGTCATTGTTACGTCACACCCCTCACTACACGGTCATGGTTACGTAGCACTCTTCACTACACGGTCATGGTTACGTCACAACCCTCACTACATGGTCATGGTTACGTCACACCCCTCACTACACGGTCAGGGTTACGTTACACCCCTCACTACACGGTCATGGTTACGTTACATCCCTCACTACACGGTCATGGTTACGTTACACCCCTCACTACTCGGTCATGGTTACGTTCGCCCCTCACTACTCGGTCATGGTAACGTTACATCCCTCACTACACGGTCATGGTTACGTAGCACTCTTCACTACACGGTCATGGTTACGTTACACCCCTCACTACACGTTCATGGTTACGTTCGCCCCTCACTACACGGTCATGGTTACGTTACACCCCTCACTACAGGGTCATGGTTACGTAGAACTCTTCACTACACGTTCATGGTTACGTTACATCCCTCACTACACGGTCATGGTTACGTTACACCCCTCACTACACTGTCATGGTTATGTTACACCCCTCACTACACGGTCATGGTTACGTTACACCCCTCACTACACGGTCATGGTTAATTACGTTACAACCCTCACTACACTGTCATGGTTACGTTACACCCCTCACTACACGGTCATGGTTACGTTATACCCCTCACTACACGGTCATGGTTACGTTACATCTCTCACTACACCGCCATGGTTACGTCATACCCCTCACTACACGGTCATGGTTACGTAGCACTCTTCACTACACGGTCATGGTTACGTCACAACCCTCACTACATGGTCATGGTTACGTCACACCCCTCACTACACGGTCATGGTTACGTTACACCCCTCACTACTCGGTCATGGTTACGTTCGCCCCTCACTACTCGGTCATGGTTACGTTACATCCCTCACTACACGGTCATGGTTACGTAGCACTCTTCACTACACGGTCATGGTTACGTTACACCCCTTACTACACGTTCATGGTTACGTTCGCCCCTCACTACACGGTCATGGTTACGTTACACCCCTCACTACAGGGTCATGGTTACGTAGAACTCTTCACTACACGTTCATGGTTACGTTACATCCCTCACTACACGGTCATGGTTACGTTACACCCCTCACTACACTGTCATGGTTACGTTACACCCCTCACTACACGGTCATGGTTACGTTACACCCCTCACTACACGGTCATGGTTACGTTACACCCCTCACTACTCGGTCATGGTTACGTTCGCCCCTCACTACTCGGTCATGGTAACGTTACATCCCTCACTACACGGTCATGGTTACGTAGCACTCTTCACTACACGGTCATGGTTACGTTACACCCCTCACTACACGTTCATGGTTACGTTCGCCCCTCACTACACGGTCATGGTTACGTTACACCCCTCACTACAGGGTCATGGTTACGTAGAACTCTTCACTACACGTTCATGGTTACGTTACATCCCTCACTACACGGTCATGGTTACGTTACACCCCTCACTACACTGTCATGGTTATGTTACACCCCTCACTACACGGTCATGGTTACGTTACACCCCTCACTACACGGTCATGGTTAATTACGTTACAACCCTCACTACACTGTCATGGTTACGTTACACCCCTCACTACACGGTCATGGTTACGTTATACCCCTCACTACACGGTCATGGTTACGTCACAACCCTCACTACACGGTCATAGTTACGTCACACCCCTCACTACACGGTCATGGTTACGTCACAACCCTCACTACACGGTCATAGTTACGTCACACCCCTCACTACACGGTCATGGTTACATAACATCCCTTACTACACGGTCATGGTTACACACCCCTCACTGCACGGTCATGGTTACGTTACAACCCTCACTACACGGGCATGGTTACGTTACACCCCTCACTACACGGTCATGGTTACGTTACACCCCTCACTACACGGTCAGGGTTACGTTACAACCCCCACTACACGGCCATGGTTACGTTACACCCCTCACTACACTGTCATTGTAACGTTACACCCCTCACTACACGGTCATGGTTACATTACACCCCTCACTACACTGTCATGGTTACGTTACACCCCTCACTACACGGTCATGGTTACGTTACACCCCTCACTACACGATCATGGTTACGTTACAACCCTCACTACACGCTCATGGTTACGTTACACCCCTCACTACACGGTCAGGGTTACGTCACACCCCTCACTACACGGTCATGGTTACGTTACAACCCTCACTACACTGTCATGGTTACGTTACACCCCTCACTACACGGTCAGGGTTACATTACAACCCTCACTACACGGTCATGGTTACGTTACAACCCTCACTACTCGGTCATGGTTACGTTACACAGCCCTCACTACACGGTCAGGGTTACGTTACACCCCTCACTACGTCAAAAAGATAGCCCTTACGCTGGTGATGTTTGACGTCAGGAATCCTATCAAACGCAGATTTTGTACGTATTTTCAATGTTAATTTCTGACTACATTTCTCGGACAATAATCATCAAATCGACCGTAGCTCTAGCGTTATTGCGTGCCAACCTCAGTTTAATTCTAGCTTATTTTCTATACAGAATCTGAGTATATTTGTTTAAAATCACCAAATGATCTTAAATTAAGACCTAGTGTAGGAGGTCCTGAGCATGTCACTCAGCGTTTGAGTCATATTTTGGACATAATTTTAAAATCTCTATGCACAGATATTAAGAGTTTTATACGTGATGATATAGATTTTCTATCTCATTTGCCAAAACATGTTAAGAATGATTGTAAACTAGTTGCATTTGATGTTGTAAGTCTGTACACTAATATACCGCATGATTTAGGTGTAGAGGCTGTAAGTTATTGGTTGGACTAATGTCCTTTTCCCCCCTTAATTTTATTGATTTTATATGGTTGTAAAATCAAAGTTTATGTTGATGAATAAAAGGAGACAGAAACTACCATTCAACATGGACTTACCCATTTATATAGATCACTTACACCCGTGAATCTAGTGGACTTACCCATTTATATAGATTAACTTACACCCGGGAATCTAGTGGACTTACCCATTTATATAGATTAATTTACACCCAGGAATCTAGTGGACTTACCCATTTATATAGATTAACTTACACCCGGGAATCTAGTGGACTTACCCATTTATATAGATTAACTTACACCCGGGAATCTAGTGGACTTACCCATTTATATAGATTAACTTACACCCGGGAAACTAGTGGACTTACCCAATTATATAGATCACTTACACCCGGGAAACTAGTGGACTTACCCATTTATATAGATCACTTACACCCGGGAATCTAGTGGACTTACCCATTTATATAGATTAACTTACACCCGGGAAACTAGTGGACTTACCCAATTATATAGATCACTTACACCCGGGAATCTAGTGGACTTACCCATTTATATAGATTAACTTACACCCGGGAATCTAGTGGACTTACCCATTTATATAGATTTACTTACACCCGGGAAACTAGTGGACTTACCCAATTATATAGATCACTTACACCCGGGAAACTAGTGGACTTACCCATTTATATAGATTTACTTACACCCGGGAAACTAGTGGACTTACCCAATTATATAGATCACTTACACCCGGGAATCTAGTGGACTTACCCATTTATATAGATTTACTTACACCCGGGAAACTAGTGGACTTACCCAATTATATAGATCACTTACACCCGGGAATCTAGTGGACTTACCCATTTATATAGATTAACTTACACCCGGGAATCTAGTGGACTTACCCATTTATATAGATTAACTTACACCCGGGAATCTAGTGGACTTACCCATTTATATAGATTTACTTACACCCGGGAAACTAGTGGACTTACCCAATTATATAGATCACTTACACCCGGGAAACTAGTGGACTTACCCATTTATATAGATTAACTTACACCCGGGAATCTAGTGGACTTACCCATTTATATAGATTAACTTACACCCGGGAATCTAGTGGACTTACCCATTTATATAGATTAACTTACACCCGGGAAACTAGTGGACTTACCCAATTATATAGATCACTTACACCCGGGAAACTAGTGGACTTACCCATTTATATAGATCACTTACACCCGGGAATCTAGTGGACTTACCCATTTATATAGATTAACTTACACCCGGGAATCTAGTGGACTTACCCATTTATATAGATTAACTTACACCCGGGAAACTAGTGGACTTACCCAATTATATAGATCACTTACACCCGGGAAACTAGTGGACTTACCCATTTATATAGATCACTTACACCCGGGAAACTAGTGGACTTACCCATTTATATAGATCACTTACACCCGGGAAACTAGTGGACTTACCCATTTATATAGATTACCTAACACCCGGGAAACTAGTGGACTTACCCATTCATATAGATTTACTTACACCCGGGAATCAAGTGGACTTACCCATTCATAGAGATGTAGATTCATTTATACCAGGGAAACCATTGCACTTATCTATTTAAATAGATCACTTTTCAATTGATATAGATTCACTTACACCCGGGAAACCTTTCCATTGTTATACACTAGTGATTAAAGGGAGACAACCTTTACAGAAATGTAAGATGTATGCGTATGGTTTTTTTCCCAAGGGAATTAAATCTTACGACCTTTTATAAATACTAAGACTGGTTGTTCTTCAAAACTCATAGAGAGCTATGTGGATTCTGTTTGATTTATTGCCTGGAAATGTGAATTGTTGTTCGTAAATATATCTGGAGAAACTTAATTGTAATTGTGAATTATCTCTGTAACTCGCTTAGTTTTTTGTATACATCATTAAATTGTGTTTTGAACATAGCTGCCATAGCTGCTGGTTTTCATCTTTCTGTTATAATCACGTAACAGAAATTCGGGGCTTATCCGGGATACGATTAATAATCAAAATGTGAAAGATCTTAATTATTAACATAAATTTTATTTGTCAAATTTGCTTGGAAATGTATTCATCCTTTGACACCAACATCTAAGTAAGTATGGCTGCAATGTTGATTTTTTTTTAAGTTTCTACTTATTCTCGCTGTAAACGAACCAACAATTTGGTTTATTAGGACGAGTTGGTAGGCCTTTGTGAATACAAAGTGTTCCATTTTCAAAAGAAACACAGGTAAAACCATAGCTAATTTCGAAAACATCCTGGTGTTTGTACAAACTATTTCAATAGCAAATAATGTTTACTGAAGTCTGGTCATGAACCTTAACCAATAGATGTACATGTTTATATCTTCTTTAGCGACAACCTCGCAAGTAAACAAAGTATCGAATCCAAATATCCAAAGGACATTGATCAGTTCTGTCATAACGAGTGAAGGTGTAGGACACTGAGCATGTTAGGTATACCATACACGTCAATCTGTTATCACGTTTTATACCCAGGGAACCTACAAATCCATATACCAGACTTTCCAATAAGTCACTTTTAACGTCAGGATAGTTTGAACTGATATTTGAGTCACAAGTTAATTTCAGTATGACAATGGACTCATGTATATACTGTATATATATATATATATATATACATATATATATATATATATATATACTCGTATATATAGCTTACATTGAGTTTTCGCTTAAAAAGTTTTAGACTGGCATGGTTACCAGCAACACCAGTATTACAGTATTTTGTCAGGTCTAGTTTGGAATGGTTACCAGCAACATCAGATTTATAAAGCTATTGGTTGGCATGGTAACCAGTATCACTATATTTTGTTAGATATGGGCTGCCATGGTAACCAGCATCACTATATTTTGTTAGGTTTGGGCTGCCATGGTTACCAGCACCAATAGTACTTTGTTAGATCTGGGCTGACACGGTTACCAGCAACACCAGTACTTTGTTAGGTCTGGGTTGACATAGTTACCACCAACACTAGTAGTTTGTTAGGTCTGGGCTGGCTTAGTTACCACCAACACTAGTAGTTTGTTAGGTCTGGGCTGGCTTAGTTACCACCAACACCAGGAGTTTGTTAGGTCTGGGCTGGCTTGGTTACCACCAACACCAGGAGTTTGTTAGGTCTGGGTTGACATAGTTACCACCAACACTAGTAGTTTGTTAGGTCTCGGCTGGCTTAGTTACCACCAACACCAGGAGTTTGTTAGGTCTGGGCTGGCTTAGTTACCACCAACACTAGTACTTTGTTAGGTCTGGGTCGACATAGTTACCACCATCACCAGTACTGTGTTAGGTCTGGGCTGGCTTAGTTACCACCAACACCAGGAGTTTGTTAGGTGTGGGTTGACATAGTTACCACCAACACCAGTACTGTGTTAGGTCTGGGCTGGCTTAGTTACCACCAACACCAGGAGTTTGTTAGGTGTGGGTTGACATAGTTACCACCAACACCAGTACTGTGTTAGGTCTGGGTTGACATAGTTACCACCAACACAAGTACTTTGTTAGGTCTGGGTTGACATAGTTACCACCAACACTAGTACTTTGTTAGGTCTGGGCTGGCTTGGTTACCACCAAACCAGTACTTTGTTAGGTCTGGGTTGACATAGTTACCACCAACACCAGGAGTTTGTTAGGTCTGGGCTGGCTTAGTTACCACCAACACCAGGAGTTTGTTAGGTCTGGGCTGGCTTAGTTACCACCAACACCAGTACTTTGTTAGGTCTGGGTTGACATAGTTACCACCAACACCAGTACTTTGTTAGGTCTGGGTTGACATAGTTACCACCAACACCAGGAGTTTGTTAGGTCTGGGCTGGCTTAGTTACCACCAACACCAGGAGTTTGTTAGGTCTGGGTTGACATAGTTACCACCAACACCAGGAGTTTGTTAGGTCTGGGCTGGCTTGGTTACCACCAACACTAGTACTTTGTTAGGTCTGGGCTGGCATAGTTACCACCAACACCAGGAGTTTGTTAGGTCTGGGCTGCCATGGTTACCACCAACACTAGTACTTTGTTAGGTCTGGGCTGGCTTAGTTACCACCAACACCAGGAGTTTGTTAGGTCTGGGTTGACATAGTTACCACCAACACCAGTACTTTGTTAGGTCTGGGTTGACATAGTTACCACCAACACTAGTACTTTGTTAGGTCTGGGTTGACATAGTTACCACCAACACCAGGAGTTTGTTAGGTCTGGGTTGACATAGTTACCACCAACACTAGTAGTTTGTTAGGTCTGGGCTGGCTTAGTTACCACCAACACCAGGAGTTTGTTAGGTCTGGGTTGACATGGTTACCACCAACACCAGTACTTTGTTAGGTCTGTGCTGGCTTGGTTACCACCAACACTAGTAGTTTGTTAGGTCTGGGTTGACATGGTTACCACCAACACCAGTACTTTGTTAGGTCTGTGCTGGCTTGGTTACCACCAACACCAGTACTTTGTTAGGTCTGGGCTGGCTTAGTTACCACCAACACTAGTAGTTTGTTAGGTCTGGGTTGACATGGTTACCACCAACACCAGTACTTTGTTAGGTCTGTGCTGGCTTGGTTACCACCAACACCAGTACTTTGTTAGGTCTGGACTGGCTTAGTTACCACCAACACAAGTACTTTGTTAGGTCTGGGTTGACATAGTTACCACCAACACTAGTACTTTGTTAGGTCTGAGTTGACATAGTTACCACCAACACCAGTACTTTGTTAGGTCTGGGCTGGCTTAGTTACCACCAACACCAGGAGTTTGTTAGGTCTGGGCTGGCTTGGTTACCACCAACACTAGTACTTTGTTAGGTCTGGGCTGGCTTAGTTACCACCAACACCAGGAGTTTGTTAGGTCTGGGTTGACATAGTTACCACCAACACCAGTACTTTGTTAGGTCTGGGCTGGCTTAGTTACCACCAACACCAGGAGTTTGTTAGGTCTGGGTTGACATAGTTACCACCAACACCAGTACTTTGTTAGGTCTGGGCTGGCATGGTTACCACCAACACCAGGAGTTTGTTAGGTCTGGGTTGACATAGTTACCACCAACACTAGTAGTTTGTTAGGTCTGGGCTGGCATGGTTACCACCAACACCAGGAGTTTGTTAGGTCTGGGTTGACATAGTTACCACCAACACCAGGAGTCTGTTAGGTCTGGGCTGGCTTGGTTACCACCAACACCAGGAGTTTGTTAGGTCTGGGCTGGCTTAGTTACCACCAACACCAGTACTTTGTTGGGTCTGGGTTGACATAGTTACCACCAACACAAGTACTTTGTTAGGTCTGGGTTGACATAGTTACCACAAACACCAGGAGTTTGTTAGGTCTGGGCTGGCATAGTTACCACCAACACCAGGAAATGGTTAGGTCTGGGCTGGCTTGGTTACCACCAACACCAGTACTTTGTTAGGTCTGGGTTGACATAGTTACCACCACACCAGTACTTTGTTAGGTCTGGGTTGACATAGTTACCACCAACACCAGTACTTTGTTAGGTCTGGGTTGACATAGTTACCACCAACACCAGTACTTTGTTAGGTCTGGGTTGACATAGTTACCACCAACACCAGGAGTTTGTTAGGTCTGGGCTGGCTTAGTTACCACCAACACTAGTACTTTGTTAGGTCTGGGTTGACATAGTTACCACCAACACTAGTACTTTGTTAGGTCTGGGCTGGCATGGTTACCACCAACACCAGGAGTTTGTAAGGTCTGGGTTGACATAGTTACCACCAACACTAGTACTTTGTTAGGTCTGGGTTGACATAGTTACCACCAACACTAGTACTTTGTTAGGTCTGAGTTGACATAGTTACCACCAACACCAGTACTTTGTTAGGTCTGGGTTGACATAGTTACCACCAACACCAGGAGTTTGTTAGGTCTGGGCTGGCTTGGTTACCACCAACACTAGTACTTTGTTAGGTCTGGGTTGACATAGTTACCACCAACACCAGTACTTTGTTAGGTCTGGGTTGACATAGTTACCACCAACACCAGGAGTTTGTTAGGTCTGGGCTGGCTTGGTTACCACCAACACCAGAAGTTTGTTAGGTCTGGGTTGACATAGTTACCACCAACACCAGTACTTTGTTAGGTCTGGGTTGACATAGTTATCACCAACACCAGTACTTTGTTAGGTCTGGGCTGGCTTAGTTACCACCAACACCAGGAGTTTGTTAGGTCTGGGTTGACATAGTTACCACCAACACCAGTACTTTGTTAGGTGTGGGTCAATGTGTTACAAGAGATACCAGATATAAGTTTGTATTTGTATAGTTACACGGTACAGCAGTACTGAGTTTGGACTATATCATGCATTCATCTAAGAATTACAACATGTTTAGTAGTATAACACAACAGGAAACAAATACTCGACACTGTTATCAATTTATTTGCTCATTTTATTGTTTTCTATGAAAACTAATAAACACAGATAGCCATTTGGTGAACAAAGTCAACAAACACACTTTGACAAAAATCTACATCTATCCTTTGTAAATAACATTTCATCCTTATTTCTTTTGTAATGCATGCACAATGGGAACCGGCCTATTTTACTGTGGTGGATTCACTGGGCATGTGCAATGGGAACCGGCCAAATTTACTGTTGTGGATAAGGTGAGCAATGTACAATGGACACATACATTCAAAATTTTTCCGTCGAAATCTGTATGATGGCCACCTCCACCATCACACACACTGTTATTATCTGTTATAATGAACACCTCTCTCTCACTGTCATGGACTTTGAACACTTTAAACTTGATGAGAGTTACAACTGAATGTTCACTTTTCTTTTCAGTTTGTGTGAAGAAATCCAATGACTATGAACTTGACTCACTGCTATCATCTTTATGTTTGTGCTTTTTATGTTTTGATTTCCTATGTTTTTTATTCTTTTTGTGTTTTTTCTTCATTTTTACTTCATCTTCTGAATCTTCTGAGGAGCTTTCATCATCATTATCTGAATAATGTTTTTCTTTCCTCTTTTTTTTCTTCCGTCTCTTCCTCTCTCTGTCCAGTGATGAATCGGACTCTGATTTGTGTCGATGTCTATGTTTAATTCTGTCTTCTGACCCAGAGTCTGAACTCTCATCTGAATAATCTCTGTGTTTGTGTTTAGATTTACGTCTTGGGGATCTTGACCTTGATCTGAGAGATTCAGGAAAAAATATCTTAAACATGGCAAAAAATCAATTCTGTAACTTCACAAAAACTAGAATTTTGGTATGAACTAGAAATAATCAATCAAATTGAAAATTACCGAATGCTTACATATTTTCCAAGAGCATAACCATTTTAAATACTTAATTTTAGTAAATAAATGAGAAGTAATTTAATATTGTATTTATCATTTGTGTGCCATTCTTGATGAAGTACAAAGTTTATGAAACAGGTCATGCATCATGTACCTATAATTGTTTCTACTTTGAACTGGCTGAAGTATCCTGATACAATTCTATCAATTGTAAAAAAATTACCTTTTGTTGCTTTTCTTCTTTCTTTTCTTCTCAGTTTTGAAAAACTTTTTTTCTTTTTGTTTGGACATTTTACCTACAAAAACATAACAATTATTAATATTCAGAATGAGATTGTAAACACAAAATATATTCTTAAATCTATAAAATAAAGTAATGAATTTAAAAATATAAAATAAATAATGATTATATTATTATAAGTTGAACTGCATTTATAGCAATTGCAAAACAATTTCTGTAAACTGAACGGTATATATACATGATGTATATTGACCATAGCGTCAAAGTTCTGGTCATGTTATCTATAGTAAAACAGTCATATGTAAATATTATTTTTCAATTTTTGCTAGGCTATTCTATAATTTATCAAATCACTAATAGTAATTCTACTGTACACACTCAGGATTTCTAGTAATTTAGCACAATATATATTTCTCATTTTCTTTAAATCTGAAAAAAAACACTATATGATGAGTTAGTCTAAGATTAGATTACAGTTGAGGTCTCGGGTCTGATCTGGTCTGATTAACCAAAACCAAAATGTACAGTATCCTTGAAATCTGCCTGACCTACAGGGCCAATGGTATTTAAATTTTAAGAAAAGGGATAGCTACATTTTGTATTTATAAATAAGCTTATTGTTAACAACCAATTTGGTCCAAGTGGAGGCACCTTGGTCATCTTCATATAGGATGAAACTAAATCTAAGCATATTGATACCCAGAGAAACGCACACCTAATCAGGTAGACGACTTATTAGTTAATACAGTACATGTTAACGCAAGTTAATGGAATAAAACAATAAAATCATGGTTTGGTGAAAGGCAAGTGTGGACAAGGTACTTGACCACCCAACGTAGGTTAATGAGAATACCTCCACACATCCAGTGATAGCTCTGCATTCACAACATACAACTCATAACATCCATAATAATTGAAAAATACATTCTCTAGTCTAAGACTACAATGTTCAAATGTCACATATTAAGGTACAAATGTATTTAATTTTCCTTCTGTGATAATCAAGTCCTAAAATAAGGATAAGTTTCTATTTTAATCATGTCGAGATCTGGTGACCTGTTGGTACAAAGGTCTAATCCTTACTCTGATTAAGCTTGGTAAGTGGGGATACAAACTCCTCGCTAGAGTCTGAACTGGTGCTACTGACATCCAACACAACATCCTTCTCTGGGTCCGATTTTATGAAGTTCCGGCATTGGAATGTTAGATGACCAGCTATAAAAGATATAATTACACATGTATTCATAATATTTCAGAAGGGACAAACACATTTATTGAATTTTATCATTAATTACAACTGAGGAACATTCAGAAGGGACAAACACATTTATTAAATTTTATCATTAATTACAACTGAGGAACATTCAGAAGGGACAAACACATTTACTGATTTTTTATCATTAATTACCACTGAGGAACATGAACTGAAAATCAATCAAATTAATCAATCAATGACCAAAATTTCCCTATTTTTGAGGAATGAAGGGTAAACATGTGTGGGGACTGGGAGATGTGTCTCCTTATGAGATACAATATAGTTGCATGTTACCATATCCACATTTTCTGCATGCAGCTCTGTTGCCGTCATTGGTTTTACTAGTTAGCTTTGAAACCAGACCTGTGAGAAAAAAAAAATGATCACATTTAATAACTAATTCACTGCATAACAATTACATGAAAAGGACTTGCAACTGAAATTGGCTTATAAAATGCTTGCTTGTTTTAAGTGATAGTATCAGATACTATATATACATACATTGTATATTAAACTGATAACTGACTAAAGAAGACGTTACATTTTCTACATATATATTATATATTATGTATTTTCAAGAAAGCCGATATGGTACAGCGGTATAAGCTGGGGGTATTTCTGGATAGGCGATTAGGGTGCCATCGATCATGAGTTTGAGGCCCGGTCAGTGTATGAGTCATAAAGTTGTCTTCCCTCGTCAATTGTATTACTATGTTACATATAAAAAAAATATTTATTCCATGTATGTTAATACATTGCGATCCAGGTATTCATATCATCTTATAGACGACTTCCACAATGATCATGTCAGGTTATCGGGCCGACCATCACTGCGCCATTGAAACGTTCTTTTTTTAAGAACGCCAATGTGGCGCAGCAGTATAAGCTGGGGTATTTCTGGCTAGGCGATTGGGTGCCGTAGATCCTGAGTTTGTGACGTTTTTTCTAAAGTGGGCCCTATGTGTTTAATCCAGTTTCGTTCGTAGTTGCTACAAGAAAATCGAAGTCGCTATGTCAAACTATCCCTAAGAATGCAGTCATACTTATCATAGTGATTGTACAACTGCGTAGTATGGAGTCAGAGGCGTGTATTGATAGAGATATGACACAAATGATCCTGCATTTACTGTCAGCAAAAACATACGACCTACTTAATCAGGACTGAACCGAAATACGGAAATTATGAACCGAACCAAAATGTGGTCTTTTGAACCATGGTTAAACGTCATTTTGTTAGCCGTGACATCCCTAATCGCAGGTAGCTATTTAATCCTTTGCACCTGTGTGGTTCATCAATCAGATATGGAAAGCCAACAAGACTGCCTGGCTCTGTTCTCCCTTCCTGACTCTTGAATCAGAATAAATAGTTGTTATAGGTTACCATGACACGTAGGGTCTCCCACCCACAGTAGATATATAGCCCGAGTTTATATTTAGCCAGAGCACACTAATAGATGAACACTGATATGGGACTAAATGGGTGTTTTGGGGTAAATAATGATCTTGTTTATCCACATGTGTAAGGTAGGTGCTATGTCACACCAGATTTTATTTTATCTGCACCAAAACCTCAACAACACCAAACAAAGTTCGAGAATTCCACGTTTTCACATAGTAGTGCATTCTGTCTACACCAGACATTGTGTCAGGGCCAGAGGAAACTCGGGTTAAGTAATGATAATGAAGCTATATATAGCAGATATTTTTACAAGTTACATATTTTCCAAACTTCAGTTTTATAAGAAAGTAAGGTCCTAATGTACCTAAGATCAACGAACCAGGGTGTTGGTTTTGAATGAAACCCGCTCCTTTTACATATAACATTACATACAAAGTTTTAGATTGCAATCAATTATATTTAATACTAGTTCATATTTGGTATACTGTGCTGAAGCATGTATTGCGTATTGAAATGAAATTGGTGTGTTGTCGTACCTATTTACCGAATATATATAAGAGGTGATATGATTGAAACTTACAAGATACTGAGTGGCATACATATGATCAAGATACCAACAATATCCTTACGCCTTGGGACAGCTTTGCTGAGAGGAGTAGTTCTAGGAAAAACTAAAAAAAAAATATATCCACAAAGAGCCAAAACAAGTCTCAGATGGAAGTTCTTCTCTCACAGAGTATGGAAAGTGTAGAATAACCTGCCTGAAGAAGTAACGAGTTCTCCAAACACCAACACATTTAAGAATAGGCTAGACAGACTATGGAAAGACCAAGATTATACTACAACTACAGGGCTACAATTACAAACATAAGGATAAGAAGTGACAGAAATAATATAACTACCATTGAGTCCGGTGAAGAGGAATCATAATTCCTGTACTGGAAAACAACTATAAGTAAATAATGTTAGGCATGTTAAAAACAGCCATCACAAATAAACACCTCATCCCCAGACAAACTACATACTGTAGGCATAGCCATCAGTCACCTCTTCAAACACTGTCATGCAGAACGTCCGTTGAATCAGCCATTGCATCCCACCAATATTAAAAAACATTCCTTTCATTCTATTCCACACACATATACACGACATAATCTTCACTCTGCAACATGGATCACCATCGTGAGGCTGTGAACCAACTACTGGCATCCAAATCAAATCTTATCATCGACTGTACAGTATTCCACTTTCTACAGGAGGACGAACTTGTCAGAATTGAAACAATCTCCAGAGGACTATGCTATAGATTATTTCACAAGACGTATGGCCATACTGAATGCTGATAATCACAAATAAATAGAGACTTTTCCGTCAGTATCCTGTGAAATGCGAGATATGTGGAAAACATTTATGAGTGAAAATGAACTGTGTTGTAAATATGATACAGATTTCATCTGGTGGCTTGTTGCTCAAGTCTTGTGGATATAGTGGAATCTGCCCACAGGGGCATGTCTAGTTTTATATTACAAAAAATAGTCAGAAATATCTATATATATTGACAATATATATAGGTATTTCTGGCTATTTTTTGTAATATAAAACTAGACATGCCCCTGTGATCTGCCTGTGACTAAATACCCATTGTGTAAATACCCATCAACTGAAAATGTATTTTTTTTTTTTACATTTTTATATGCTTATATTATGATATTCTTACAAAAATAAGGCTCCAACGATCACTTGAGACAGGTCCCAAGGTGCATAAAACTACAATACTTACACCGGCCTAAAGCTGGTGGTTCTCTTACCAAAGGCAAAGGAGGGAACTACAGAAGAAGAAGAACTAGGCCTTATCAGAGCATTGCAATTTGCACTGTAAAACTTCAACCAAAGTTTTAAGAGTTTAATTAATTCAACCAATCGACCTTTAAGTGCGGTCATAATCAATATAAACAAGAACATACAACGCCGTGTTTGGTGTATTGTGTAAACTTACCGTGAATATCCTGCATCCTGAGACTCTGGCATCAAACTGAAACTAAGCTCGTTAGCGAGTATGATTACGCGTCACTTGAACGCTTCAGGCAAAACTTGTCGATAATAGTTTACAAATATGCGTATTTCTGACATTGTAGGTCCAGAATGTCATTAATTCTTAAATTTCACATTTACTTATCAATGAAGTTTATGTTGTAAGTGATAAAATTGTCTATTGAGATAGTTTTAATAGTATATATTTCCCGCAGATGTTATCGGTTATATTTCTATGAAACTGAAAATAAGAAAGATGGCAGCCTCCATGATTTGATTTCAAAACGTGTACACGGGGATTATATTAATGAGCAAAAATGAGTAATATTTATATTCAGGAACCTCCAACAGATGGAAAGGTGGGTACACATACGGGGAACATCGTGTAAATGAATAAAATGAATATGAATAGATGTTAATTTTGCCAAAAGATGAATCTCGCGATTCAGTCACCTTGCAGCTGTCTGCAAATATCATTCACTTCGTTGAGAGTATTTGAATTAGTGTAATGGAGCTGGACCGGTTCGATCATCGGCGACAAGCTACAGTGTAGCTCCATTGGTAGAGCATCCAGCTAGTGTTTGGAGTTCCTGTGTTCGAACCGTGGTCTGGCCGTACATTTTTTCACTCCTCTTACATTTGGTGCCTGTGACCAAACCTCGTTTCAAATGTGAATACCTGACAAACGGTAGTCTGAATTTTCTGAGGATATTATAACGAAGTTAGATAGTCAGAAAATTCGGACTACCCCTTGCCTAAAGGCAGCTTCAAAGGTGATATCAACATCAGAACCCTTCGGATTAGACAAGGGGATACCCGAACCTGCGTTGTGATCATCAGTTGTCGGGTCTTCAAACGACTTTAAAAGGGAGGGAAGAGTGTAGAGGAACTGGATCGGGTCTATCATTTATATGAAGCTGTTCAATGCTAATTTGTGCAGCAAGTACAATGTACAGTGTATACAGTGAAGTGGTTTAGAATGCCAGAAATGTTGTTTAGCATTATGAACAAATATATTACACAGTCAATGACTATATATGTGTCATTTTTAAGAGTTATATATCTACAGAGTTAAGGCATCATTTCATAATGAAAATATTTTCCTCAAACTTTATTGCAAACCATGTTGAAGTGTATATGAATTAATACAGGTGTTATTGGTTACATCGGTTGGAGAAGTTGACATAGAGCTGTGGTCCAGAGAAGCTCCAAAGGCTTGTCGTAACTTTGTACAGCTATGTCTGGAAGGATACTACAATGGTACCATATTCCATCGGGTGGTAAAGGACTTCATTGTACAGGGGGGAGACCCAACTGGGACCGGAGAAGGTGGAGAATCTATCTACGGAGCACCATTTAAGGTAATCAATGTAGATGGTGGCCACATGTACAGACAGAGAAAAACAATTATCATGTTTGTTTTTTTTTTAGAAAGAATCAATAACTTGAAAAAGAAAAAGAAATATGATATTTATGTAATGACATGAGAAGATATTTGTTTATAATAAAGCATTGTTGTAATTCTTCAGGATGAGATCCACAGCAGACTTCGCTTTGTGCGACGTGGGTTGGTAGCAATGGCAAATGCAGGTCCTCATGACAATGGTAGTCAGTTTTTCTTCACTATGGGATCTACTCCAGAATTACAGAACAAACACACCATATTTGGAAAGGTAAGACCAGCCATAAAATGGTTTGGTAAAGTACACCAGTGTGTGTTTCTGGTCGTGATTTTGTTTTATCAAAAACAACATACTTCTTTAGTTTGATAACAACAAAATGAGTGTTATGTATTTAATGTGACATTTGAAAATAACTTAGTTTGATAGACACAGCTTCAATATTTGAACTTTCAATTATCTCCTGACAGAATAGAATCACTGCAAGTGTCACAAGCACTTTGGTGATAATGCATTTTACAAATTAATAGATTAAAGGTATTACAACATTATGTACATACATTGATGATTGGTTACTGCTAGGGAGTCAGTCATAAGCTTAAGACTAATTGCTTCAAATAATTAATTATCAGTGAAAAAATATTTATTGTCGGTGTAAAATTATTGTTGATGTAAAATAATTTATTGTGAGTGTTTTAAATTTCAGGTTGGTGGAGATACCGTTTACAACATGATACGACTTCAGGAGGTGGATGTTGACAGCAACGATCGTCCTACATACCCACTTAAGATAAAAAACACAAAGGTAGCATGTTATAAGGAGTACAGTTATGGTAGTTAATTATTATCTCCCCTAATAAACCTTGTAGTTAATTATTATCTCCCTTTATAAACCTTGTAGTGAATTATTATCTCCCCTTATAAACCTTATAGTGAATTATTATCTCCCCTTATAAACCTTGTAGTTAATTATTGTCTCCTTTTATAATATAAACCCTTTAGTTAATGATTATCTCCACTTATAAACCTTGTAGTTAATTATTATCTCCCTTTAAAAACCTTGTAGTTAATTATTATCTCCCCTTATAAACCTTGTAATTATTTAGTATCTTTCCTTATAAACCATGAAGTTAATTATTATCTCCCTTTATAATGATGATGATTTGACTGGGTATGATATGGTGATGATTTGACTGGGTATGATATGGTGATGATTTGACTGGGTGTGATTTGGTGATGATTTGACTGGGTATGATTTGGTGATGATTTAACTGGGTATGATTTCGTGGTGATTTGACTGGGTATGATTTGGTGATGATTTGACTGGGTATGATTTCGTGATGATTTGACTGAGTATGATTTGGTGATGATTTGACTGGGTATGATTTCGTGATGATTTGACTGGGTATGATTTGGTAATGATTTGACTGAGTATGATTTGGTGATGATTTGACTGAGTATAATTTGGTGATGATTTGACTGAGTATGATTTCATGATGATTTGACTGGGTATGATTTCATGATGATTTGACTGGGTATGATTTCGTGATGATTTGACTGGGTATGATTTGGTAATGATTTGACTGAGTATGATTTGGTGATGATTTGACTAAGTATGATTTGGTGATGATTTGACTGGGTATGATTTCATGATGATTTGACTGGGTATGATTTGGTGATGATTTGACTGGGTATGATATGGTGATGATATGGTATAAATTCTGATTACTTCCTTCAGGTGCTTTCAAATCCATTTGATGATATTGTGCCCAGACTGAAGTCAAATGAATCCGAGGAAAGTGATTCAAAGTCTAAAAGCAAGTCCAAGGGAACAAAGTAAGTAGCCATATTCTAAAAGCTGTCTAACGAGAGAAACATAACACAATCTTATCATGGTCCTTCCTTACATACTGCTGTTCACTGTTGAATATCACTCAAATACTGACTACTGGTATTGTGTAATTCTTAGTAAAATTTGGGGGGGGGGGGGGGGGGGGGGGGTTAATTTTGCTAGATTTTCTCTTTGGTAAAATAAAATGCAAAAATAAGTACCCAAGTGTTTATACATGCATGTATATACAAACTAATGTAGAGAAGTACTGAGTGCAGACTATTTACCAGGTATGGCTGCACAAATTTAATACCTGCTATTTACGTCTGATGTAGTCAGTGGCCATGACCAACTATACAGTATCTATATTGTGGTGTTTAGATATCTAATAGACTGATTTGTGTGTTGTTTAAATAAATAACTACTGATATACATGTTCTTAAATATATATTTAATATATATACAAATGTATAACTACTGATATACATGTTTAAGTAGTGACTATCTCCCTATAGGAACTACAGTCTGTTATCGTTTGGTGAGGAGGCAGAGGAAGATGAGGAGGAAGTATCCGTGGCAGTGAAGGTAACACAGCCCTGCCATGTTTTTCTTTAAGTCAGAATATACACATGTAGTATGTTCAGAAATAACAGTCAAATCTACGTATACATGTACATCATTCTACAGTTTTTAGATTCTTAATTATATAATGGTATTTAATATACTGTTAAAGTATTAAGTCTGGACAAACTTCTACTGTTGTTATATTGTATGGGTTTACATTATATAGAAAAGTGAAATCAAAAGGCATCATTCATGAAAAATATTTGGAAAAATTTTGGTAGCTTAAGTATTGATTATTCTATGAAATATGGATTTGCATATAATGTATAGATTTTACATGTAAATCACACACTAAGGAAATTACACATTAACAGCTTCTGTAACATTCCTTCTTGGCTGTATCTCACAGGATATGAAGGGCAAAAGTAAGAGTAGCCATGACCTAACAGATGATCCCAAGTTAAGTTCACAACCTGCTGTGTCATCGGATCGTAAAAAAAGGAAAATGGAGGAAGATGATGAGGAGGTTGGTACATTGATGAATACAGTGGATGATGTGTTTATGTAGACTGTTGGTGTCATTGTCTGTAGTATCAAGATTTGTTTGAAGTTATTTATTTATTTATTTACAAGTTTACTGAATACATAACTGGCATTGAGATCTCAAGTTTAAATTTGTTTTAAAGAAAAAGCACCAATATCCTTGATGAACATCACTATAGTTGTTAGCACATGTAGTTTAGTTTTTATTGATACACATAGAAAATATGAAAGTTTGTCATCAAGTTAAAATACAAACTCTCTCTTAATTAGTCAGATGAAGAAGGCAACAAATCCTTGAAAGAATCAATCCAGAAAAAATTAAAATCCAGCTCTGATATTAGTATGAAAGGAAAACATTCTATAGACCTCAGTCCTCCTGATGAACCAGCTGAAAAGTTATCAAGAAAGTAAGTTTTACTCCATGTGAACATTTGATATATTTGGTAGAAACTTTTGCCACCATTTAACTTTCTCCAGTTTTGCCCAATGGGAAAAAAAATTATTATCATTGTAACTAAATTTTCACAACACCCTGCTGTAAATAAGCAAATTTTAAATGGATGAAATATTTTTCCTGATGAACATATATATACTTAGTAAATTGCGAGATATATATAGTAAATAATATATACAGTATGTTATATATTTGTTGTTTATTATCACAATCATCTCTTCCTGTGACTGAATACTGTAATAGAAATGATGTTTTATATTAAACAGTTGTATATATGCCAGGGTAGGTTTTGTGATGGAGATAGAATTGTTTTTAAAAGGTCACCTCTAGAGGTCTTGCAAATTACACAATTGTCAGGATTAAATATAGTGGATATTAATGATGTAGGGAACAGCTGAGGAAAGAAGCAAAACAGCTGAAAAAAGAGTTAAAAGGATCCACAGAAAAGGACGAGAATAAAGTCGACAAAACGGAGACAGAAAAACATCAAGGTAGGTTTCGGGGTAGAAATGGTCCTCTCAAGTGCTGTATGATCAGTCAGATAAAGCTTGTTGAGGATATTGATTATGGAAATACTGTTAACCAAATAATACTTTGTAAATTAAACTGTTTACTTACAACAAAGGGATATACAGTAGAATGTTGTGGAACACATTATTATATATTTTTTTATGTTATCAATAAGTAACATATGTTTCAATATTTGATTAAATAATGACAGTTAAACTTAATAGGTGGGGGACATGTATATAGATGTTCCTTAACAAGTAAATACAGAAGTAAACAATAACTATAATATCATGATCCCCTCTTACACTTTCACTGTAAGAATCTGTCAATAATGCCAATGAATGTCCCTGGTCTTGTAAATTGTATATACATAACACAAACAATTTGAGATAATATTACAGTACATCTTTCCTTCTACATTTATCCTAAGAACCTGTTAATGATGTTGTGGCAAGCTATCTGAAGGAAAAACAGAAGTACCAGGATTTAAAGAAACAACAATCCAAGAAAGGATCCAGTCGGGAGACTGCTACCATGGAGCTTCTATCTAAGTTCCAGAACAAACTTAGGTCTGCAAAAGTGGTGGGAGGGGATTATGAAGAGGAGGCCGAGGAGGAGGAGGAGGATGGAGAGGAGGACCCTGGTGACATGTCCTGGTAAGTCCAAATTACTTAAATATAGTACACTTTTGCTTTTGACAACAAAGGAACAGGTCTAATATTTCAGTGTAGTTACACCTAAAATTGTGATAAAGTTATTATCTCCCCTTTATAGTTAATTGCACTGATCGGTATACTTATTTATTGTTTTGATAGGATGAGACATACCCTGAAGTTTGAGTCGGAGGAAAGCAAGAGGAAGGTCATTGATGCAAATGTGCAAGAATTGGACAGATATGACTTTATTGATCCGAGAAATCCTCTCAACCAGCGACGACGAGAAGCCAGCAAACAAGCAATGAAGGCTAAAAAGAAGTGAAACAACAGTGTTAGTAAATGTCATGAATGAGAGAGAATTTTAAAGTTGAATGTAAATATCAAGTTGAAAAAGTGAACAATATTTAGAGTAACTGTAAATGAGACAGAAATGTTGATGATGGATAAATAAAATGCTATTGAATAATAATATTTAACCGCAAATAAGCCTCCTCCTTCACCTGCAGAATCATCAATATTAAAAAAGTACAGGTAAGCTAAAAGTGGTTCACAAATGAATCCTCTCAAAATGTTCTTACTACACTTGTACACCAGGGGCGGGGGATTATTTGAGGGGTATTAAACTTGTACACCAGGGGAGGGGGATTATTTGAGGGGTATTAAACTTTTACACCAGGGGAGGGGGTTATTTGAGGTTAAATATTCAAGATGCTTGTAAGTATTCAACTCTAAGGACTTTCTGTTTGACAGTTGCAGCCTACATGTGGCTGGCATAGTAGATTATTTATTCAGTGAGAATAAAATGAAGTCAGTAATGAAGGTATACATGTGTGCGCTTGTTTAAATATATCAGATGATGAAATTTAAGGACGGGTATATCTGATGTTTCATGATGACAGTTGTGGTAGTTATGAAAATTATTATTTTAATGCCACTTGCAGATTGAAGTGTTCAACTTTTAGAGTGTTAATTATTCAGATATTACAAGAAGAAGAGCTACACAGGGAGATGTTTAAGGGGATAGGGAGCCCATTCTAGAGCTACACAGGGAGATGTTTTAGGGGATAGGGAGCCCATTTCAGAGCTACACAGGGAGATGTTTAAGGGGATAGGGAGCCCATTCTAGAGCTACACAGGGAAGTGTTTTAGGGGATAGGGAGTCCATTCTAGAGCTACACAGGGACATGTTTTAGGGGATCGGGAGCCCATTCTAGAGTTACACAGGGACGTGTTTTAGGGGATAGGGAGCCCATTCCAGAGCTACACAGGGAGATGTTTTAGGGGATAGGGAGTCCATTCTAGAGCTACACAGGGACATGTTTTAGGGGATAGGGAGCCCATTCTAGAGCTACACAGGGACGTGTTTTAGGGGATAGGGAGCCCATTCTAGAGTTACACAGGGACATGTTTTAGGGGATAGGGAGCCCATTCTAGAGCTACACAGGGACATGTTTAGGGGATAGGGAGTCCATTCTAGAGCTACACAGGAACATGATTTAGGGGATAGGGAGCCCATTCTAGAGTTACACAGGGACGTGTTTTAGGGGATAGGGAGCCCATTCTAGAGCTACACAGGGACGTGTTTTAGGGGATAGGGAGTCCCATTCTAGAGCTACACAGGGACGTGTTTTAGGGGATAGGGAGCCCATTCTAGAGTTACACAGGGACGTGTTTTAGGGGATAGGGAGCCCATTCTAGAGTTACACAGGGACGTGTTTTAGGGGATAGGGAGTCCATTCTAGAGTTACACAGGGACGTGTTTTAGGGGATAGGGAGCCCATTCTAGAGTTACACAGGGAGATGTTTTAGGGGATAGGGAGCCCATTCTAGAGTTACACAGGGACGTGTTTTAGGGGATAGGGAGTCCATTCTAGAGTTACACAGGGACGTGTTTTAGGGGATAGGGAGCCCATTCTAGAGTTACACAGGGAGATGTTTAAGGGGATAGGGAGTCCATTCTAGAGCTACACAGGGACATGTTTTAGGGGATAGGGAGCCCATTCTAGAGCTACACAGGGACGTGTTTTAGGGGATAGGGAGCCCATTCTAGAGTTACACAGGGACATGTTTTAGGGGATAGGGAGCCCATTCTAGAGCTACACAGGGACATGTTTTAGGGGATAGGGAGTCCATTCTAGAGCTACACAGGAACATGATTTAGGGGATAGGGAGCCCATTCTAGAGTTACACAGGGACGTGTTTTAGGGGATAGGGAGCCCATTCTAGAGCTACACAGGGACGTGTTTTAGGGGATAGGGAGTCCATTCTAGAGCTACACAGGGACGTGTTTTAGGGGATAGGGAGCCCATTCTAGAGTTACACAGGGACGTGTTTTAGGGGATAGGGAGCCCATTCTAGAGTTACACAGGGACGTGTTTTAGGGGATAGGGAGTCCATTCTAGAGTTACACAGGGACGTGTTTTAGGGGATAGGGAGCCCATTCTAGAGTTACACAGGGACGTGTTTTAGGGGATAGGGAGCCCATTCTAGAGTTACACAGGGAGATGTTTTAGGGGATAGGGAGCCCATTCTAGAGTTACACAGGGAGATGTTTTAGGGGATAGGGAGTCCATTCTAGAGTTACACAGGGAGATGTTTTAGGGGATAGGGAGCCCATTCCAGAGTTACACAGGGACGTGTTTTAGGGGATAGGGAGCCCATTCTAGAGTTACACAGGGACGTGTTTTAGGGGATAGGGAGTCCATTCTAGAGTTACACAGGGACGTGTTTTAGGGGATAGGGAGCCCATTCCAGAGTTACACAGGGACGTGTTTTAGGGGATAGGGAGTCCATTCTAGAGTTACACAGGGACGTGTTTTAGGGGATAGGGAGCCCATTCTAGAGCTACACAGGGACGTGTTTTAGGGGATAGGGAGCCCATTCTAGAGTTACACAGGGACGTGTTTTAGGGGATAGGGAGCCCATTCTAGAGTTACACAGGGACGTGTTTTAGGGGATAGGGAGCCCATTCCAGAGCTACACAGGAACATGATTTAGGGGATTAGGTTCAATTCCAGAGCTACACTTTGAGTTGATGTTGTCTTAGATCTGTGAAATGATGGAAGTGCACACAGAGCATTTTAAACCATTATTGAGGAAGGGCCATTGTTTTTACCCCATTGTGAAGAGAGATGGCCATTGTTTACTACCTATTATGGGATACGCCAATAGAACCAGACGTAAGTGTATCATTCAGGAAAGTCATTGGTTGTTACTCTGATATCAAACTTCCATGTATACTGTCTATATCTATACGCCTGTGTGTCTAACAACTGTTGGGTGAATTTTTCGTCAGTTTTTTTTAGCGTGTAATCACATTGTCCTTTAGGTTAGGAACCACCATTTTTTATTAAGACAATCAAAATGTACTAAGCTTAAAGAATGCCCCTAATATTACGACCATACAAATTTATGCGATTGCCTTTTATGTTAAATTATTCTGGGCATTGGACTTGTTAGTATGAAGATCATGCAACTCAAGTAAACTTTGCAATCAGAACTCTGATGCTGCAATTCAAATCATGATTTCAATTTTAGAATTGATATTAAAATGTGTTGAATAATATTGGCAATGAAGAAATATTGTCTGTTTTGTTTTTTTAAAGAAAATAACAAGGCAGAACAATGTACAACTCTTACAATGTTTTTAATGAATCAGTTTCATATCAATGACAGTTTTACCAATAAGATGAATTTCTGACGTGAATCAAGGCATAATAAGGTTCTGCTATAACAACAGATGTAGGTATATGATTGAACCATTTATACAGCTGTTACAGCTGTCATATGACTACAGTGATGATGAACTTCAGCAGAAATGGCCTGTTTTCTTCCTTGTTTTAAAAAATCAGTGTTATATAGAGTGAAAATATTCATTTGATAATTATATGTGAATGTTGATAGAAATATTTGACATACAAGTTATGAATCGGTCAACCATTCCACAAGCAGTGTGTTGTTCCTCCAATTGGAACACAGTGAGATCTCAGTAACGTCAACAACGTACAGTAGTTTAATTATATGTGTCACTACACAGATTTAATTTTGTACTGAACAGCATATTTATTTTTTTTTTTTTTTTTTTTGAGAATAAACAAGCATCTGTAAACAAATTCATCTGAAACAGGAGAAAGAAATTGTAGCAGGCAGACTGGGGTTCAAAACCGGCACCCCTGAACACTAACCAAATGCTCTACCAAGCGAGCTACCTGGTCGCAGATGATCGACCCAGTCCAGTTCACTACATTCCTCCCTCCTTTTTGCATGTCTTCGCTCCAAAGACCACAAGTTCGGATATCCCCTTGCTAAGCATACTCCCAATGTTTTAAACAAGGGTAGGCAAACTCGCCAGTCATGTAATAGGAGAAAGAGAAAATGTAGCAGCCAGACTGGGGTTCGAACCTGGGACCTCCGAACACTAGCCAATTGCTCTACCAATTGAGTTACCTGGTCACCGATGATCGACCCAGTCCAGTTCCACTACATATCATTTCACTGACGCAATCTTTAGAATACATGTACATGTTTATCATACAACTCAAAGAACATGCTTACAGAAACATATCCCATGCTCCCCTACATAGTTCTGGTTGACTGAAGGAAACACGTTCACTGCCCAGATAATATGTCATCAAAGTGTCATTGTGTTACATATATCACAACATGATGGTATAGCATTGGAAATGGTATCTGTTTTGCAATAACTTATTTGTTAAACCGGGACATCTTGGTTTAAAAACAACTAGCATTTGACATCAACACATTCAATAGCAGTAATAACATGCCAGTATATAAAATGGTGTAGTAACCTCCAAATTGTCTACAAAATCTAGGACCAACATTTTCACTTGGTGGCTTTATATATTTGTAGTGTATAAAACAACCACATATTTGTGTTCTATGTTGCCTATGCTAATTCTACTTTTGATTTTGTAAGCATATATACTACATCTTTATGATTGTACAGTGACATCGTCGTGAAGTACTAGAGATTGTGATGTACAATAATGTCACGTCCTATGGTCCTCTTTGTCCTTTTCTTCAGCAATACTGGAAGTAAAACAAAAACTTGATGTTATTCTTAGTAGCGCTTAACCCAGCATGAATAAGCTATCCTGTATTCAAAAGACATGTCAAAACTTTGATCTCAATTCACCTTAGTACTATTATGAAAGACATGCTTTTCCTACATGATATCCTAACTACCAATCCGTAAAATACTTGAATAGTATGAACACAGATATTGTAAGTCCTTGAAACAGTTTTTTGCCTTTTGAAAATGAGGTCATTGTATGTGTTGCAGTGACCTATTTGTGATATATGAAATTGTTCCCAAGACCAATCTGAATCACATATTCCTATTCAAAACTATAATTTTTGAAATATATATATAAATTTTTATGTTAAATGTACTGAATTCTTACTGGTTAAGAAACTGAACACAATCATGATGGCCATATATGGTTGCGATGTCCCTGGGGGTGTCACCATATTTGTCGGGGAGGTCTAGAGGTATACCAGCATTGTGGAGAGCTCTAAGTACTGTCAGCTTGCCTGTTTCTCCAGCACAATGAGCCGGAGTCCATCCCGAGTCTGTTCGGATCACTCCATCTGCTCCATGTTCAAGTAGGATTCGTATACACTCCACAAAACCTAAAATGAAATAGATCTCACTATCAAACATACAGTTTGTATACAAATAGACTTTCATATATCACAACCAGTATTGGATTGTATGTTTGCTAGACTACGAACTAAACACCAAGAAAAGTATGGCAGTATAAGCTGATTTTAAGAACAAATTTTAGATCTAAAAATGTGTCAAATTTTTAATTAAAAGTATATTTTAAAAGATTATCATTAAAAGTGTGCAGAGTACAATGAACAAATTCAAAATAGAGACAGCTGTTTGATATTTCTAGTGATGTCATAGAGACAGCTGTTTGATATTTCTAGTGATGTCATAGAGACAGCTGTTTGATATATCTAGTGATGTCATAGAGACAGCTGTTTGATATTTCTAGTGATGTCATAGAGACAGCTGTTTGATATTTCTAGTGATGTCATAGAGACAGCTGTTTGATATATCTAGTGATGTCATAGAGACAGCTGTTTGATATATCTAGTGATGTCATAGAGACAGCTGTTTGATATTTCTAGTGATTTCATAGAGACAGCTGTTTGATATATCTAGTGATGTCATAGAGACAGCTGTTTGATATTTCTAGTGATGTCATAGAGACAGCTGTTTGATATATCTAGTGATGTCATAGAGACAGCTGTTTGATATATCTAGTGATGTCATAGAGACAGCTGTTTGATATTTCTAGTGATGTCATAGAGACAGCTGTTTGATATTTCTAGTGATGTCATAGAGACAGCTGTTTGATATTTCTAGTGATGTCATAGAGACAGTTGTTTGATGATATATCTAGTGATGTCATAGAGACTGCTGTTTGATATATCTAGTGATGTCATAGAGACAGCTGTTTGATATTTCTAGTGATGATATTGAAGCTGCTTGGTGCCCTCTGATGGCGTGTAGTGGTACCTAGTATAAACTTACCTCTGATGGAGAGTAGTGGTATATAGTATAAACCTCTGATGGAGAGTAGTGGTGTCTAGTATAAACCTCTGATGGAGAGTAGTGGTGTCTAGTATAAACTTACCTCTGATGGAGAGTAGTGGTGTCTAGTATAAACTTACCTCTGATGGAGAGTAGTGGTGTCTAGTATAAACTTACCTCTGATGGAGAGTAGTGGTATCTAGTATAAACCTCTGATGGAGAGTAGTGGTATATCGTATAAACTTACCTCTGATGGATAGTAGTGGTACCTAGTATAAACTTACCTCTGATGGAGAGTAGTGGTATATCGTATAAACTTACCTCTGATGGAGAGTAGTGGTATATAGTATAAACCTCTGATGGAGAGTAGTGGTATATCGTATAAACTTACCTCTGATGGAGAGTAGTGGTACCTAGTATAAACCTCTGATGGAGAGTAGTGGTGTCTAGTATAAACCTCTGATGGAGAGTAGTGGTA
The DNA here is from genome assembly GCF_902652985.1 of Pecten maximus. Lineage (NCBI taxonomy): Eukaryota > Metazoa > Mollusca > Bivalvia > Pectinida > Pectinidae > Pecten > Pecten maximus. The sequence goes on along the minus strand of NC_047018.1, from coordinate 3,851,453 downwards.
TATCGTATAAACTTACCTCTGATGGAGAGTAGTGGTATATCGTATAAACTTACCTCTGATGGAGTGTAGTGGTACCTAGTATAAACCTCTGATGGAGAGTAGTGGTATATCGTATAAACTTACCTCTGATGGAGAGTAGTGGTATATCGTATAAACTTACCTCTGATGGAGAGTAGTGGTATATAGTATAAACCTCTGATGGAGAGTAGTGGTATATCGTATAAACCTCTGATGGAGAGTAGTGGTGTTTAGTATAAACTTACCTCTGATGGAGAGTAGTGGTATATCGTATAAACTTACCTCTGATGGAGAGTAGTGGTATATAGTATAAACCTCTGATGGAGAGTAGTGGTATATCGTATAAACTTACCTCTGATGGAGAGTAGTGGTATATCGTATAAACTTACCTCTGATGGAGAGTAGTGGTGTTTAGTATAAACTTACCTCTGATGGAGAGTAGTGGTATATCGTATAAACTTACCTCTGATGGAGAGTAGTGGTGTATCGTATAAACTTACCTCTGATGGAGAGTAGTGGTATCTAGTATAAACCTCTGATGGAGAGTAGTGGTATATCGTATAAACTTACCTCTGATGGATAGTAGTGGTACCTAGTATAAACTTACCTCTGATGGAGAGTAGTGGTATCTAGTATAAACCTCTGATGGAGAGTAGTGGTATATCGTATAAACTTACCTCTGATGGAGAGTAGTGGTGTCTAGTATAAACTTACCTCTGATGGAGAGTAGTGGTGTTTAGTATAAACTTACCTCTGATGGAGAGTAGTGGTATATCGTATAAACTTACCTCTGATGGAGAGTAGTGGTACCTAGTATAAACCTCTGATGGAGAGTAGTGGTACCTAGTATAAACCTCTGATGGAGAGTAGTGGTATATCGTATAAACTTACCTCTGATGGAGAGTAGTGGTACCTAGTATAAACCTCTGATGGAGAGTAGTGGTATATCGTATAAACCTCTGATGGAGAGTAGTGGTACCTAGTATAAACCTCTGATGGCGTGTAGTGGTATATCGTATAAACTTACCTCTCAAGGCAGCCCAGTGTAGAGCAGCACGGTCATTCCAGTCAGCATCCTTCAAATTGACATCATATTTATTGGTGCGGAGATACTCCACTAACGAGTCAGCATCTCCTGTTGCCGCAGCCTCGTGCACCTCTAATCCATCAGACACATGCATCTAAAGATAAATACAACTAGATTTACAAATTACACATTTAACAGTAAAATATATACAACAAAATATGTCTAAGTAAAGTGTTGTTGATACAGTTAGTTATTGCTGAACCCTAGGGTAGTACAGTGAAGCTTAGAGTGTAGGTCATACAGTAGGTTATAGTTTGGATAGTAAAACATGTTACACCTAGGGAACAATTTGTCCAGAAGTTACCATTACAAGATTTACAAGATGGCCACCATGCATCTTTTACTGCTAAAATATTTAAAATCATAAGAAAGAGATATTGCTAATTAACAATTAGTGCATTATCTAGCCAGCTGCAGGCATGCATCTGAAAATAACACTACCTTCTTTTCATCTCTAGACATAAGTGTAAAATGTAGCAAGCAGTGAGGTTTACAGGAAACAAAACAACCAGGTCTGGTGATGAAGTGTGCCTCGTCCCTAGTACACACGTCAATCTGCAGCAATATATGGTGATAGAGGTGGTGATACGCTGGTGAAGAGTGAAAAAACGTGATTCATGCAACACGACCCAAAATGTATGCTGTGTAAAGAAAAGTAAGCTTTGATTAAGTAATGTGGAGATTTAAATGCTGTGATATGGCATCTAGCATCTACGTAACATATGATGATAATCAAACACTGTCATCCAACCCCAAACATGTCCAGGTTCAAACACTGTCAACCCAACACTTTACATGTCAAGGTTCAAACACCAATACTTAACATGTCAAGGTTCAAACACCAACACCTAACATGTCAATGTTCAAACAACAACACTTTATATGTCAAGGTTCAAACAACAACACTTTATATGTCAAGGTTCAAACAACAACACCTAACATGTTAAGGTTCAAACACCAATACTTAACATGTCAAGGTTCAAACACCAATACTTAACATGTCAATGTTCAAACAACAACACTTTATATGTCAAGGTTCAAACAACAACACTTTACATGTCAAGGTTCAAACACCAATACTTAACATGTCAAGGTTCAAGCACCAACACTTAACATGTCAAGGTTCAAACAACAACACTTTACATGTCAAGGTTCAAGCACCAACACTTAACATGTCAAGGTTCAACACCAATACTTAACATGTCAAGGTTCAAACACCAACACCTAACATGTCAAGGTTCAAACACCAATACTTAACATGTCAAGGTTCAAGCACTGCCACTAACACCTAACATATTGAGGTTAAGAACCCTTTACCTGACACCTTATACCGAGTTTCTAAAGTTGTTAAAATGGTCTATAACCTTGCTAGTGTTTGCCCAATGTTGGAATTTCATTTCATAAACACATATATATAAGACAGTGAAAAGAGATATTTTAGATATCAAATGTGTCCTCGATAGCAACCAAGTTAGGTACTATTTTCATATAGGGTACACATATATCAGAGACTTGAATATTGAGTTATCTGCGTATATTTAAGGAGAGCTAAGGCAGCTGTATACATTGTATATATATATATTACTGGCAGATACATGTCCATGTCTAGAGTAGTCCTACACCAGACATTGATTTGTCTCTTTAGTCCTTAGTACAACCTCACTTGGAATATGCCGCAAGTGTTTGGAGTTCATATAAAGCCAAGATATTAAACTACTGGAAAAAGTATAGAGGAGAGCAACCAAGATCATTCCAGGTTTCAAAGATTTGTCATATCCAGATCAGTTGGAGAAATTAAATATCCCATTGCTTCAATATCGAAAAGATACAGGAGATATGATAAACATATTCAAAACAGTTAATAATATACAAAAATGTATATGATTATAGAGTAACTTGGAACTTTTTCCAGATGGACATTGAAAAAAAAATGTCTGCGTCCATCATTTATGGTATTAAATGCTTTTATGTCCATGCCTGTCAATAGGCGCGGACCTACGTCAACATCACAAAAAATAATTGTCAGATAAAAAAAAAATAGCCTCTCCCTAGTATGACCCGTCCCACGACTACATATCCTTGACAAGGATGACATTTAGTCGTGGGTCGGGTCATACTCGGGAGAGGCTATTTATTTTTATCTGACAATTATTTTTTTGTGATGCCGACGTAGGTCTGCGCCTACCCCCTTTGGCCAGAGGTAGCCCAAGTTTCCACTGGCCCTGTCAGACACCGATATTTGGTGTAGGACACATGCTGTCAGGGTCAGAGGAAACTCGGACTAATGGATCTTGTATCTTTGTTAAGTGTTTGTTTGTAGGTGTAATTGTAATTAAGGTATATATATAATCAGTCTCAAGTCGTCTTATATTTGCTACGCGTATAGAATGGGATGTTAGGTTTCCCGGTCATGTGTATAGAACCACAAGTGCCTGACTCGTTTTATAAAATAATAACATATAAGAGTACATATAAATGTACTCTTTATTATTTTATAAAACGAGTCAGGCACCTGTGACAGAACCGGTCCATCCAGTCCACCAGACATAGGTATTTGGTATGTGTCCTTTATTTACATTATCATGCTTAGTTTGAAAATAACATTTGAAGCATTCCAAGGAAAACCTTATATATATATTCTTTGTCATATTTAACATGAATTTCTTTCTTACCTTTTACCTTCTGTTTACATTATCAACGCACCGGATCTTCTTGTATGTCTTTATGGCAACTAAAGTAAACTCTAGAGGCACTCCGAAATATGCCAACTTTCTAACAGTTATCTCCCTTCGAACGGTTACAGTGCTGTCACAAGCTCATGCCAATCAGGGTATGTGATTAGCTAAGGCGCGTAGCCAGACATAAATGGAAGTGGAAGCCCGGTCGGATCTTCGGTGACATTTCGGAGCGATATAATTGAGCAGTTCTGAGCGATATAATTGAGAATCAAAGACACACGCACAAAACAAACAATAGAAGTCATGACAATAGAAGTTCTGTGCTATATTGTAACTTATGTAATGATAAACTAAAGAGACATACATTCTGGTCATATTCAGGTGAGAAATCATACAAACGGTCATATAAATGTATACGGACACTTAAGTCGTGTATTTAGCAGACGATGGATTAACAGTGTCTTCAATATCTTCAATAACTACTGTATCATCGCAAATGCCAGCCATCGGTTTGCTTAGTGTTATGACAGGGGGGAGGGGCTAGATAAAATGACAACCCCGGTGTAGACTGTAACAAATTCTCTGATACACGTGTAACAATGCCAGAGAATACATTCGTTCTGCGTCCATGGTTGAATTCGGGTATGTCTTTAGCCGACGTTTGATGCTGAAGGAACGTTCCACAGTATAATAGAATCTTTAGACAACTGGAGACGTTCGGATACAGTTTAGGTTCCTTCATTACAAGTTTTAGTCAGACGCTGGCCTGTCCTGTTACATCTAGTTATATAATCTATAGACGCCAATTATTAGGCCTATATTGAAGGTTAACGTAGGGTTTGAGCAGAGACCTATATACAGTATATAGGTCTCTGGTTTGAGGGAAAACCAATCATAGGAATTTCATTATTTTCATAAGATATTAAAAGAATACATTCTTGAAAATAATTAAATGGGGGAAAAAGTTATTTTGAAAAAATGATGTGGAAGCCCGGGCGTACTAGCGTACACCTGGCTACGCGCCTATCTTAAATTTGATTTCACAACGGATGATATTTTACTTTTACTTTAACAATATGAAATATTTTAAGTGCAAGTCATGTTGGTTAGCGACACACTACCTAAGGAAAGGGCATTTAAATATTGAGAAATACAATGAGCCACGCGCAGCACAAAGCTAATTTATTAGGGCATTAATAGTATCTCAAAATGGGGATATATTATAGAATAACTGAGAACATTTGATTTAAAACATATTACTTTTGCTAAAATAAATACCATATTCTGCCATATTAATAATATATCACAACCGCAAACCAGGGACCCAGAATTCAAACCTATAAAAAAAAACACGAGGTTGGAATTCGAACCCTGGAAATCATATCTAAAATCACATACCAAAACGACTTTAGATTGGAGCCTGCTCGATTAATGCTTCCGTTAATTTGTCACGGCCTCAGTTCGACCATGTTGTTAATTTGTTTCGGCCCCAGTTCGACCGTGTTGTTAATTTGTTTCGGCCCCAGTTCGACCGTGTTAATTTGTTTCGGCCTCAGTTCGACCATGTTGTTAATTTGTTTCGGCCCCAGTTCGACCGTGTTGTTAATTTGTTTCGGCCCCAGTTCGACCGTGTTGTTAATTCGTTTCGGCCTCAGTTCGACCGTGTTGTTAATTTGTTTCGGCCCCAGTTCGACCGTGTTAATTTGTTTCGGTCTCAGTTCGACCGTGTTGTTAATTCGTTTCGGCCCCAGTTCGACCGTGTTGTTAATTTGTTTCGGCCCCAGTTCGACCGTGTTGTTAATTTGTTTCGGCCCCAGTTCGACCGTGTTGTTAATTTGTTTCGGCCCCAGTTCGACCTTGTTGTTAATTTGTTTCGTCCACAGTTCGACCGTGCTGTTAAATTTGTTTTGGTGTACTCCATCTTGGTTTTGAGTATGTTCGATTCTTGATGCATTTCCTGTAATTTTGGATTTGTAAGGTCCATGTTACAAGCCCTTCGTTACAATGCTGCCTTCTTTCCTTTCTTATTGGTTTCTCTATAAAACTTCGATTTTCATACGCCCGTCAATTTTGTCGATATGTAATTATGTTTCCCTAAAAAAAAATATTTTGCAAAAGTTGTTGCCCTTTGTTTATTTCGGTATTTGTTTCCGGAGATTCTCTTTTCGACTGATTTCTTTTTAATGAGTTGGATACTGTTTTAGTACATGTAACTGATTGATGGCGGTCCTCAAACTGTTATAAAATCAAACACTGACTTTGAAGTGAATGTGAGAGTTAAAGCATACCATCTTATCATTCATTATAGGTGATTTAGTCTTATTATAATAAAAGACAGTATGATAACACTACATGTGTATGGAGTTTAACGAGTGTATACTGTATAGTTTGAGTATCATAGCGACAGTATTACGATCGGCTATATATTGTTACAGTGGTTAGTTCTGTTGTTGCAGTCTGGGTTTTATTTGAGAACACGTGTGCTTTTCTCAAACAACATCCGTCATACGTACTCACCACACGCATGCATGTCGCACGCACGGAGGCCGTCCTTAAATGACCTTAGCTGTTAATAGGACGTTAAACAAAATAAACCAAACCAAACCAAACATCCGTGAAACACCTTACAGCCCTGTCACCTGACGGGTCTGCTGTATGGTTTCTACTTCGTCATATCCTGTACTGCCGCTACGGCAGGGTGTATAATCTTCACTATCCTATCTCATTCCTACAGCCGGGAAAATGTCATATTCTTAACTAGTGAAACGAGTACCTGTGACATCTCCTATTCCACTCGACCATGCCGTTATATATTGCCTTGGTAGTATAAACTGATTTTTACGACAAGATGTCTGTGTAGGACGCGTTTTTTGTTACATACTTCCATTTGGTAGTGGAATATAGGACTGATATACCATATCATATCATACCATATACCATAATTCATGTATTGACATATAATTCAGATGTTTTAGTCGATAGTGAAATCCTGTATAATAATATCACCAATTTTTTTATTGAAATCAGTAGATCTAGTAGTGTACCCAAACGGCATCCAAGACCACAGAGGGATGGGGGGGGGGGGGGGGGGGGGGTCATTCAGAACATAAATAAATAAGTCCATACATAACACAAACGATTGGAAGCCCTTCGTCTAGCCGTTACCGCGATGAGTAATGACTAGATAATTTGCACACGGAACTTGAAAAGACATAAAATCGCTAAAGCTTCCGTATTGCCTGCATGACTGGTTTAACACACTCATCGTAGAATCGTCTAGAATAAAATAATCCAGTACAAGCAGCAGACAAACTTTTGGATCAGAAAACCTGGTATAAGCTTATTAAGTTAAATAACAACGATTCAAAGCACAAGGTTTCACCGTTCCGATGGTTACTCCATACCCTATTTTATAGGTCTCTGGTTCACAGTAGTGCTTATTTCATAGTAGTGCTTATTTCTATTATCGAAATTGTGTCCTGTTACCATGGATACACGAAGCCAAACTCATCAATTTCACTGTTTCCGGAACTTGCGAAAAGTTCAAGAGAACTTCACGAAACTTCACGCACACATCTACCTAGTTCCCTACACGGTACAGTACCGTTTACAGTACCGGAACTGCTATATATATCATGAACTTATCAAACAATTTTTATTGACAGAGATGTTTAAAGTCAATAAAGGATCGAATGAACGGTAAAGCCTATATAAACTCTCTCCGACGGTAGCCGATACAGATATTATATAATACGGACAAGCGCACTTATTGTATTTAAATAAATTTAATTGCACTCATGATATTACTTTGGTGAAAATTCACAATTTATCAATGTCCACTAGCTCTATTATACAAATACACAAATAAAATCGTAATAGTCTTATCATTATCAGCACATAATGATATCTTAGTTTACGAAAAGCAGGGGGAAACGGGAAAACAGAGCCAGAAAATGATAGAACAAGCATACTGATATACGAATTAAGTAAAACCTATGTACAGTGACCTATAAATGACCTTTAACTATAAACTAATTAACAGTATCAGATTTTACAATAAACGTTTACAAAACAATATTGACGGGGACCCCAGACATAGGTACATAATGACGTCACGTCGTGAGGGTGATTATCATTTCCATTAATTCCAAACCCATCTTTTATCATTAATAAGTAACAGGATGTCAGCCGTATAATCGAAGACGTTTATTAACTACATTATATTACGTAATGTGAATAGAGTATTTCTTAATTAGTGTGCGATATAAATGTTGTATATAGTTATCTATTATAATGTAAATGCATATTTTCATTGACTTTCGCAGTAAAATGTTGACAAATTCCTCAAATATTTGCGGTCCACGTGTAGTTGCTAGTCGTATCAACTAGGTGTGATTATATACAAGTTTGTGTATACGTAACGGGCCGTCCCGTAACGTTACATGTTAGGTTGGTGGGCGGTTTAGGTATATCAGGAACCGCTGTCAATCAAACCTACGTCATATCGCCTCAATATATATATATACATACACGCGTCTCACCTGGACCGTCCAGCGGTGATGTTCGGTATAGGTAGGTCAGCTTATCGACAACTGATAGTGTTTGTTTTATATTCTCATTGAAAACGCCAGAGGAATACGAGGAGTCAGTCGTTCTGCTGCTGGCCTGCCATTATCTGGAACGAATAAGTCGAACTGTTTTAACTCCATCCAAATCTTACTTTCGATATTCGTTTGAACCAAGTATGAATACCTGGAGGGATTTGTTGTGTAGACTTACAAAAAATGGGAAGATAGAGAAGGCGGCTATATTCAACCACGATGGCCATAATATATTAGCATGTAGTCGAGACTTTAAAATTAGCGAAAAAGATGCTAAATCTGTAGCGTGCGCGGTGTCGGCCAAATACTCATCGCTTATGACGATGAAATTCTGTGACAATTATTACACCTGTTTTCGTCACAGCGATGACAAGGACACGTTGGTAGGGAAAGCTGATGACGAAGTTTTAGTGGTACACAAGATCCACGGCATCATCATTGTGGCTATCTCACATCCAGAAACACCGGGCTCATCCATATACGAGGTGACAAAGTTTGGCAGCAAGCTTCGGCACCGGATGCAGCGGGAGAAGATAGGATGAGGACTTCCACGATTGTAGAGATCTGGCGAAATATATCCATCATTTAACCCCAAACACAAAAGGGATGGACTGCAAGTTGAAGCTATGGTGGTCTCCAGGCTTAAAGTAACATCTGGTGGAATATCCTTAATCACAAGGATGCATGGCCTATGAGTTGGCGCAATGCTGAGAGCAGTGCCGGATACAGTGAAATTATAATGATATACAGTATACTACAAATGAGGACTATATGGTATACAGTATACTACAGATGATGAAACTATATGTTATACAGTAAACTACAAATGATAAAACTATATGTTATACTATGAGGAGACTATATGGTATACAGTATACTACAAATGAGGACTATATAGTATACAGTATACTACAAATGAGGACTATATAGTATACAGTATACTACAAATGAGGACTATATGGTGACAGTATACTACAAATGAGGACTATATGGTGACAGTATACTACAAATGAGGACTATATAGTATACAGTATACTACAAATGAGGACTATATAGTATACAGTATACTACAAATGAGGACTATATGGTGACAGTATACTACAAATGAGGACTATATGGTGACAGTATACTACAAATGAGGACTATATAGTATACAGTATACTACAAATGAGGACTATATAGTATACAGTATACTACAAATGAGGACTATATAGTATACAGTATACTACAAATGAGGAGACTATATCGTGACAGTACTACAAATGAGGACTATATGGTATACAGTATACTACAACTGAGGACTATATAGTATACAGTATACTACAAATGAGGACTATATGGTGACAGTATACTACAAATGAGGACTATATAGTATACAGTATACTACAAATGAGGACTATATAGTATACAGTATACTACAAATGAGGACTATATAGTATACAGTGTACTACAAATGAGGACTATATAGTATACAGTATACTACAAATGAGGACTATATAGTATACAGTGTACTACAAATGAGGACTATATGGTGACAGTATACTACAGATGAGGACTATATAGTATACAGTGTACTACAAATGAGGACTATATGGTGACAGTATACTACAAATGAGGACTATATGGTATACAGTGTACTACAAATGAGGACTATATGGTATACAGTATACTACAGATGAGGACTATATGGTATACAGTATACTACAAATGAGGACTATATGGTATACAGTATACTACAAATGAGGACTATATGGTATACAGTATACTACAGGAGTTGCACTTCAGTAGGATGCATATGTGAAAAACGAAACTGTTAACTCCCAGTAAAAGAAATATCATCATTGCGTATTATATCTGAAGTGATGTTTTAATACTGTGGAGCTCTAAGTAAGAAAGAGAAGCTTGGCCCAGTAATGAGTGTTCTGAGTTAACGATTGTGTATGGGATTTATATCACCAGACACACAAATAAACTCGAGAGACATCGTGCTATATGTCGAACTTTCATTTGCTGTGTTAATGGAACATTTTCAAGATAATTTATTCCGGTAGTGACAAGTTTTGTGTCAAGTGCTTTTTAAATATACACATTCCAACAGAAAAAAATATCGATATAAATATATATATATATATATATATACATTTTTTTGTTATGTTTTTTTTTTATTATTATTATATATACATTGTACGTTATATTAAATTATATAAGATACCCTTGTTGACCCAAACTCAACATTGTCGACTAAGTGCTTCACTAAACAGTTCAAAGTGTCATCAGTCCTCATAAGTACACCGGGATAATTTCGCATTCCTGTATTGACTGGCAGTACCCATGCTCAAATTGGTAACGACCTTGACCGAGACGCTAAGACAGCGGATGTCGTGTACACCTGGATTATACAGCTGGTAACAACTACGTATATATATGTACACATGTACAGCTGTACACCTGGATTATACAGCTGGTAACAACTACGTATATATATGTACACCTGTACACCTGGTTATACAGCTGGTAACAACTACGTATATATATGTACACCTGTACACCTGGTTATACAGCTGGTAACAACTACGTATATATATGTACGTATGAATGAAGGTCTGTGTTAGAGAAGTCGTATCATTCCTTTTCGTGTAACTCTAAAGACAGATGTTTTTTTATTAGTTTTCTTTTTAACGTGCTTACATTGTTTATTAATTACAATACGGTTATATAGATACAGTAGACAAGTCATGTCTATGGTATATATTTTATCGCCTAACTACCCTGTTATCGTAGTAATTAACTACCCTATTATCAGTGTCATAACACATCACATAGCTACCCTGTTATCAGTGTTATAACATTTAACATAGCTAACCTGTTATCAGTGTAATAACATATCACATAGCTACCCTGTTATCAGTGTAATAACATATCACATAGCTACCCTGTTATCGTAGTAATTAACTAACCTATTATCAGTGTAATAACACCCATCACATAACTACCCTGTTATCAGTGTTATAACACCCATCACATAACTACCCTGTTATCAGTGTAATGACACCCATCACATAACTACCCTGTTATCAGTGTTATAACACCCATCACATAGCTACCCTGTTATCAGTGTTATAACACCCATCACATAGCTACCCTGTTATCAGTGTAATGACACCCATCACATAACTACCCTGTTATCAGTGTAATAACACCCATCACATAACTACCCTGTTATCAGTGTAATAACACCCATCACATAACTACCCTGTTATCAGTGTAATAACACCCATCACATAACTACCCTGTTATCAATGTAATAACACCCATCACATAACTACCCTGTTATCAGTGTCATAACACCCATCACATAACTACCCTGTTATCAGTGTAATGACACATATTACCTATACAGTTATTAGGCTGTACACTACCATCTAGTGGAGCTGTGATTGGCTGTTAACATCACCAAAGGCAAGCAGAAAGTGAAACTGTTAAAATGGTATTCTAACGAATGTATGATAAACACACTCATATATTCTTTTCAGTTTATTTGGTGAAATTTGTAGTTAATAAGATTTTATATATTTTATATAATAGGATTTTATTCATTTCACCTTTCCAAAGACTAGACTTGATAAAAATACGTAGACGTGTCAGTAAGTTTCGTATGAAATGTAATACAATTGTTTTGGTGAGACAATATATCTAATTGTTCGAACAGTGTTATATTATATATGATTTGTTATTATACTTTAATGTGTTACAGAAATAAATATACAGTAATGTAGTGATGTGTTGTCGATGATTCTTCCTTATGTTTAACTGTAAATTATGTTCTCTATATAGGCACAGAATCTATCAGATATTACAGTGGTAATAGGCACAGAATCTATCAGATATTACAGTGGTAAATAGGCACAGAATCTATCAGATATTACAGTGGTAATAGGCACAGAATCTATCAGATATTACAGTGGTAAATAGGCACAGAATCTATCAGATATTACCGTGGTAAATAGACACAGAATCTATCAGATATTACAGTGGTAAATAGGCACAGAATCTATCAGATACTACAGTGGTAAATAGGCACAGAATCTATCAGATATTACAGTGGTAAATAGGCACAGAATCTATCAGATATTACAGTGGTAATAGGCACAGAATCTATCAAATATTACAGTGGTAAATAGGCACAGAATCTATCAGGTGTTACAGTGGTAAATAGGCACAGAATCTATCAGATATTACAGTGGTAAATAGGCACAGAATCTATCAGATATTACAGTGGTAAATAGGCACAGAATCTATAAGATATTACAGTGGTAAATAGGCACAGAATCTATCAGATATTACAGTGGTAAATAGGCACAGAATCTATCAGATATTACAGTGGTAAATAGGCACAGAATCTATCAGATATTACAGTGGTAAATAGGCACAGAATCTATCAGATATTACAGTGGTAAATAGACACAGAATCTATCAGATATTACAGTGGTAAATAGACACAGAATCTATCAGATATTACAGTGGTAAATAGGTACAGAATCTATCAGATATTACAGTGGTAAATAGGCATAGAATCTATAAGATATTACAGTGGTAAATAGGCACAGAATCTATCAAATATTACAGTGGTAAATAGGTACAGAATCTATCAGATATTACAGTGGTAAATATGTACACAGAATCTATCAGATATTACAGTGGTAAATAGACACAGAATCTGTCAGATATTACTGTGGTAAATAGGCACAGAATCTATCAGATATTACAGTGGTAAATAGGCACAGAATCTATCAGATATTACAATGGTAAATAGGTACACAGAATCTATCAGATATTACAGTGGTAAATAGGCACAGAATCAATAAGAAACGTTGATAGCCAATGAGGTAATAATTACCAAACAAAGCTGAGCATCCGTTTTAGGAAGAATACATGATATGCGTTCGACATACATCTAGATAAAACAAAGGATGATAACTCGACTATGTATATAAAATAAAGCTGATAAGTCCTGGTGAAGGAGTTTAAAGATAAAAGAATATCTAAATTTATTTTGAAGTTAAAACAAACATGACGATATCGTTTCGTGTTTATCTACTAAGCTTGTGTAATTGTTCCATGTTCTATGTCTATATGTGGTCGTTTGCAACTTACCAGTGTCTTGATAAAGGGGCAGATTACCTCGAAAATTCGACAATTTACCTCTCTGTACTGTCGTTATTACTACACGATATATATATGAAGAAACAACAAAACTCGACAACACCTCTTTAGCACTTTCGTCGCATCTTGGCGATTCTTCAGATAGACATCTGGGACGAAAATGTTAGAGACGTGTTGTCGAGTTTTATTTTCTTTATGTATCATAGAAGTGATCATACTTAACACTATATAGTCACAACCAAATACGACCTCTGTCCACGGTTTTCGTCGGTCCTTATTGGTATTTATATTTTATAGAGTGAAGACTGTACGTGAAATAAGGACGTCCGTACTCACTCAACATCCTTGTGGGGTGCATTCACCGATTCATTGCGTCAAACTATCTTCGTCGCTATAGGAGAATTTTAAAGTATTTTTATTTTTTTACCTATGTGCATTTTAGCGACGGGATGAACGTAAATAAAAACAGATTCTGAAATTCTGATCGACTTGCGCCGTGCACTAGTTTACAGAAAAAGCACTGCACCCAACTTTAATCGACCTTGGCCGTTCGTCCGGACGGACGGATGGACAGGCTGCCATAGCATTGGAAGAGTATGGCTAAAATAGTACATGTTGGCGTTTACAGGTGTATACTTCTATAAATATATCAGTTGCCTGGTCGGTTAGTTGTTACACCTGATTTCTACCTGACTAGAACATGATACTGAAGGGGTGTACACGTGATCATTATGTAACCCAGCTATTCGTTTATCTTTCAGACTTTCAACCTTGACGTTTTACCTCGGGTACGTCGGCAATGACTACAGTAACAAAGGATGTTATGTATAAAAGAACATTTGGTCATGGTTCTAACTGATTGATATCTTTATCAGTCGTTGGGGTGATGTAGGCCACCATTGTGGCATAAAACGTAAGCCTTTTTTGGAATAATTGATATCGCACTACCGATACCATTGATACTAAGACGACTGTACACACGCTTTCTGTAGCAGTTATAAATCGTCTCCCTGTCACGGGCTACGATATCCACAGCTATATCAGGATATTAATTCAAAGAACGTTTAACGTACGCCAAACTCGCTTATGAATGGAACTTTACACGGTCCGGAAGTGGTTATCCACTGAGTGCCTAGAGCTAAATCGTAACCGACGATGGTCACTTCCGGTATAATGTGTGATAATATAACTTTAGGGTCAAACCTTTTGGTCACAGGTACATGTAGCTGATTAATAACGAATTCGTAGAATTAATATGATCATGTATAGATGACTTAGAACAAATGGACACGGGAACTATGTATTACTACTGAATTATTAGTTTGTACGGGGAATATTCTGCTACATTTCGAGGATCTCAAAGATATTTATCTATGACAATAATAAATCGATTTAGTCATTCTTCTTCCTAACTCTGGCATGATGACTTGATCTAGGCCTATCTACTCGGTGGCTGTGTCTTAATGTTACCGTCACAATACATCCTGTTTTCTGTGTCTTAATGTTACCGTCACATTACATCCTGTTTTCTGTGTCTTAATGTTACCGTCACAATACATCCTGTTTTCTGTGTCTTAATGTTACCGTCACAATACATCCTGTTTTCTGTGTCTTAATGTTACCGTCACAATACATCCTGTTTTCTGTGTTTATAATGTTACCGTCACAATACGTCCTGTTTTCTGTGTCTTAATGTAACCGTCATAATACGTCCTGTTTTCTGTGTCTTAATGTAACCGTCACAATACATCCTGTTTTCTGTGTCTTAATGTTACCGTCACAATACATCCTGTTTTCTGTGTCTTAATGTTACCGTCACAATACAATCTGTTCTCTGTGTCTTAATGTTACCGTCACAATACATCCTGTTTTCTGTGTCTTAATGTTACCGTCACAATACATCATGTTTTCTGTGTTTATAATGTTACCGTCACAATACATCCTGTTTTCTGTGTCTTAATGTTACCGTCACAATACATCCTGTTTTCTGTGTCTTAATGTTACCGTCACAATACAATCTGTTCTCTGTGTCTTAATGTTACCGTCACAATACATCCTGTTTTCTGTGTTTATAATGTTACCGTCACAATACATCCTGTTTTCTGTCTTAATGTTACCGTCACAATACATCCTGTTTTCTGTGTCTTAATGTTACCGTCACAATACATCCTGTTTTCTGTGTTTATAATGTTACCGTCACAATACATCCTGTTTTCTGTGTTTATAATGTTACCGTCACAATACATCCTGTTTTCTGTCTTAATGTTACCGTCACAATACATCCTGTTTTCTGTGTCTTAATGTTACCGTCACAATACATCCTGTTTTCTGTGTCTTAATGTTACCGTCACAATACATCCTGTTTTCTGTCTTAATGTTACCGTCACAATACATCCTGTTTTCTGTGTCTTAATGTTACCGTCACAATACATCCTGTTTTCTGTGTCTTAATGTTACCGTCACAATACATCCTGTTTTCTGTCTTAATGTTACCGTCACAATACATCCTGTTTTCTGTGTTTATAATGTTACCGTCACAATACGTCCTGTTTTCTGTGTCTTAATGTTACCGTCACAATACATCCTGTTTTCTGTGTTTATAATGTTACCGTCACAATACATCATGTTTTCTGTGTTTATAATGTTACCGTCACAATACATCCTGTTTTCTGTGTTTATAATGTTACCGTCACAATACGTCCTGTTTTCTGTGTCTTAATGTTACCGTCACAATACATCCTGTTTTCTGTGTTTATAATGTTACCGTCACAATACATCCTGTTTTCTGTGTTTATAATGTTACCGTCACAATACATCCTGTTTTCTGTGTCTTAATGTTACCGTCACAATACATCATGTTTTCTGTGTTTATAATGTTACCGTCACAATACATCCTGTTTTCTGTGTTTATTATGTTACCGTCACAATACATCCTGTTTTCTGTGTCTTAATGTTACCGTCACAATACATCCTGTTTTCTGTGTCTTAATGTTACCGTCACAATACAATCTGTTCTCTGTGTCTTAATGTTACCGTCACAATACATCATGTTTTCTGTGTCTTAATGTTACCGTCACAATACATACTGTTTTCTGTGTTTATAATGTTACCGTCACAATACATCATGTTTTCTGTGTTTATAATGTTACCGTCACAATACGTCCTGTTTTCTGTATCTTAATGTTACCGTCACAATACATCCTGTTTTCTGTGTTTATAATGTTACCGTCACAATACATCCTGTTTTCTGTGTTTATAATGTTACCGTCACAATACATCCTGTTTTCTGTATCTTAATGTTACCGTCACAATACATCCTGTTTTCTGTGTCTTAATGTTACCGTCACAATACATCCTGTTTTCTGTGTCTTAATGTTACCGTCACAATACATCCTGTTTTCTGTGTTTATAATGTTACCGTCACAATACATCATGTTTTCTGTGTCTTAATGTTACCGTCACAATACATCCTGTTTTCTGTGTTTATAATGTTACCGTCACAATACATCCTGTTTTCTGTGTCTTAATGTTACCGTCACAATACATCCTGTTTTCTGTGTCTTAATTTTACCGTCACATTACATCCTGTTTTCTGTATCTTAATGTTACCGTCACAATACATCCTGTTTTCTGTGTCTTAATGTTACCGTCACAATACATCCTGTTTTCTGTGTTTATAATGTTACCGTCACAATACATCCTGTTTTCTGTGTTTATAATGTTACCGTCACAATACATCCTGTTTTCTCTGTCTTAATGTTACCGTCACAATACATCCTGTTTTCTGTGTTTATAATGTTACCGTCACAATACATCCTGTTTTCTGTGTTTATAATGTTACCGTCACAATACATCCTGTTTTCTGTGTCTTAATGTTACCGTCACAATACATCCTGTTTTCTGTGTTTATAATGTTACCGTCACAATACATCCTGTTTTCTGTGTCTTAATGTTACCGTCACAATACATCCTGTTTTCTCTGTCTTAATATTACCGTCACAATACATCCTGTTTTCTGTGTTTATAATGTTACCGTCACAATACATCCTGTTTTCTCTGTCTTAATGTTACCGTCACAATACATCCTGTTTTCTGTGTTTATAATGTTACCGTCACAATACATCCTGTTTTCTCTGTCTTAATGTTACCGTCACAATACATCCTGTTTTCTGTCTTAATGTTACCGTCACATTACATCATGTTTTCTGTGTCTTAATGTTACCGTCACAATACATCCTGTTTTCTGTGTTTATAATGTTACCGTCACAATACATCCTGTTTTCTGTGTCTTAATGTTACCGTCACAATACATCCTGTTTTCTGTGTTTATAATGTTACCGTCACAATACATCCTGTTTTCTGTGTTTATAATGTTACCGTCACAATACATCCTGTTTTCTCTGTCTTAATGTTACCGTCACAATACATCCTGTTTTCTGTGTTTATAATGTTACCGTCACAATACATCCTGTTTTCTGTGTCTTAATGTTACCGTCACAATACATCCTGTTTTCTGTGTCTTAATGTTACCGTCACAATACATCCTGTTTTCTGTGTCTTAATGTTACCGTCACATTACATCCTGTTTTCTGTGTCTTAATGTTACCGTCACAATACATCCTGTTTTCTGTATCTTAATGTTACCGTCACAATACATCCTGTTTTCTGTGTCTTAATGTTACCGTCACAATACATCCTGTTTTCTGTGTCTTAATGTTACCGTCACAATACATCCTGTTTTCTGTATCTTAATGTTACCGTCACAATACATCCTGTTTTCTGTGTCTTAATGTTACCGTCACAATACATCCTGTTTTCTGTGTCTTAATGTTACCGTCACAATACATCCTGTTTTCTGTATCTTAATGTTACCGTCACAATACATCCTGTTTTCTGTGTCTTAATGTTACCGTCACAATACATCCTGTTTTCTGTGTCTTAATGTTACCGTCACATTACATCCTGTTTTCTGTGTCTTAATGTTACCGTCACAATACATCCTGTTTTCTGTATCTTAATGTTACCGTCACAATACATCCTGTTTTCTGTGTCTTAATGTTACCGTCACAATACATCCTGTTTTAATCGTCTTAATGTTACCGTCATCCTCTACAGTACTATACGATACATTTCAATACAAGATCTAACGATGCCCCGTAGGAGGTCATCTCAGCACGACCTTTGCGCTTCAAATATAAGCCAATGAAAACTGGCCAATGACGTCATTAATCAACCAAGGACAAAGAGTCTTACACGAGCCTTCGGTTGCGTCTCCTTATCATTTAAGGATTAACATCAATTATTTTTTTCTGTTATACAGTCATAACAGAAAAAACTGGAGTGTACTCTAAATAAACCGCGAAGCGGTTTATGAAGAGAGTACACTCCAGTTTTTTATGTTATGACTGTATAACAGAAAAAATAATTAATGTTAATTCTTATAATTTAATTTCGTCTTATACACACCAAGATATTTCACTTTCTTTGGCGAACTCTTTTCTGTGATAAATTATTACGCAACGTCATCAGCCAATCAAAAATGACGTTACATTTCGCAACGTCAAAAATTTTGTTATGGAGGTATAACAAAATTATTTCAGCCAATGAAAATGCGTGTTTCATACAAAATTAAATTATTTGCGACATCGTTTGATTTAAAATACATGTACGCAAAATTTAACAATTATAACTGCATTATGGTAATGGCCACGGTAATAAAGAACAGAAGAACAGAAAACGATTAAACAATATCTCGTCGAGAGGACGGATTGTGTTGCCAACTGGATTTCGAAACTCGTTACCGTACAGTACGTAGACGTTATAATCCTATTCCCTTTCAAACTATTTTTTCACGACGCTATAGCTGTTGCCTCACTGTCTACATCTTGCATGATGAAGGAAAAACCAAACGAACAGCAGACATTTATTAAATTATCAATTTGTTGAGGTATCTTGGTGAGCCGGAGTGTTTGAAGCCATGTTGTTTACCGTTGCTATCGATCATCGGAATACTGGTACCTCGGGAACGTTGTGAAAGTATTTATACTTCCGAAGAATGAAATCGCACCGATAATTTCATAGGCAGCGCGTTGATTGGCTGAGCTCAAAGGTCATGCTGAGATTGTCTGTACCGACTGACAGTGGTGATGTCTGTACCGTCTGACAGTGATGATATCTGTACCGTCTGACAGTGATATATATGATATCTGTACGGTCTGACAGTGATAACGTCTGTACCGTCTGACAGTGGTGATTTCTGTACCGTCTGATAGTGGTGATGTCTGTACCGTCTGACAGTGGTGATGTCTGTACCGTCTGACAGTGGTGACGTCTGTACCGTCTGACAGTGGTGATGTCTGTTCCGTCTGACAGTGGTGATGTCTGTACCGTCTGACAGTGGTGATGTCTGTACCGTCTGACAGTGGTGATGTCTGTACCCTCTGGCAGTGGTGATGTCTGTACCGTCTGACAGTGATAACGTCTGTACCGTCTGACAGTGATAACGTCTGTACCGTCTGACAGTGGTGATGTCTGTACCGTCTGACAGTGATGATATCTGTACCGTCTGACAGTGGTGATGTCTGTACCGTCTGACAGTGGTGATGTCTGTACCGTCTGACAGTGATGATATCTGTACCGTCTGACAGTGATAACGTCTGTACCGTCTGACAGTGGTGATGTCTGTACCGTCTGACAGTGTTGATGTCTGTACCGTCTGTCAGTGGTGATGTCTGTACCGTTTGACAGTGGTGATGTATGTACCGTCTGACAGTGGTGATGTCTGTACCGTCTGACAGTGGTGACGTCTGTACCGTCTGACAGTGGTGACGTCTGTACCGTCTGACAGTGATGACGTCTGTATTGTCTGACATTGGTGATGTCTGTACCGTCTGACAGTGGTGATGTCTGTACCGTCTGACAGTGGTGATGTCTGTACCGTCTGACAGTGATGTCGTCTGTACTGTCTGACATTGGTGATGTCTGTACCGTCTGACAGTGATGATGTCTGTACCGTCTGACAGTGGTGATTTCTACCGTCTGACAGTGATGATGTCTGTACCGTCTGACAGTGGTGATGTCTACCGTCTGACAGTGATGACGTCTGTACCGTCTGATATTGGTGATGTCTACCGTCTGACAGTGATGATATCTGTACCGTCTGACAGTGGTGATGTCTGTACCGTCTGACAGTGATGACGTCTGTACCGTCTGACAGTGATAACGTCTGTACCGTCTGACAGTGGTGATTTCTGTACCATCTGACAGTGGTGATGTCTGTACCGTCTGACAGTGGTGATGTCTGTACCGTCTGACAGTGGTGATGTCTGTACCGTCTGATAGTGGTGATGTCTGTACCGTCTGACAGTGGTGATGTCTGTACCGTCTGACAGTGATGATGTCTGTACCGTCTGACAGTGGTGATGTCTGTACCGTCTGACAGTGATGATGTCTGTACCCTCTGACAGTGGTGATGTATATACCGTCTGACAGTTGTAATGTCTGTACCGTCTGACAGTGGTGATGTCTGTACCGTCTGACAGTGGTGATGTCTGTACCGTCTGATAGTGGTGATGTCTACCGTCTGACAGTGATGACGTCTGTACCGTCTGACAGTGGTGATGTCTGTACCGTCTGATAGTGGTGATGTCTGTACCGTCTGACAGTGGTGATGTCTGTACCGTCTGACAGTGGTGATACCTGTACCGTCTGACAGTGGCGACGTCTGTACCCTCTGACATTTACAGGTATCGATGATTCATATTCCTAAAGGTTCTCAGTTCTTCATTTTAACAACGGTTAGACACCGCCGTAAGCCATGTTTATATAACCTGTCAATTACTCCCAGCATTAGAGTATATGACAACACATTCTGGGTAAAAACAAACATACACTCAGGTGTTCGGGTGTCTAGTTCACATTACCTAAAATATACATTTGAGTGTTGAGAACTGTGATGGACTTATGTTAATATTTATATAAAGAACCAGCTATATGATGGATGGGTTGTCCGCGTTGCCCACGGGGATTACCTATTCCTTAATCATTACAGAACGGCGTCAATGATATGTGACGAATCATGATTCAAAGTAGTACCGCCGAGACTTATGAATGGAATACCAATGAAATACGACAAACCGGAAGTACGAACCCCCGGACTTCACAAACCAAGGTTAAAATCTTTGGGAAAAGAACAAGTCAGGTACTAAATACTCGCTTGACTCTCTTTGGTGAAGTGTTGGACACACAGGACAGTTATTCTTTTCTCGGACTGCTGTTTAATTATAATGGCAGTTTCTGTATGCAAAAAAAAAAAGAAAAAAAGAAAACATGTTATGTTACCAATAGACCTACAATTAACATTGTTTTACGTTTTAATTTATCATTTGCTTTGATTTTAAACATATTTTGTAGCGAAATTAATTGTGACAAGGGATTAGGAACAAGTTTTTCCAACTTATGGACGCCCTCTCCCAACATACAAATATATTACACGATATCATTGAGATAGCATCATTGGCATAAACATAACGTAGATATATAGATTATTTTACATAGACACAAGGTTTGCGAGAAAGATTTCAAGAATACATATAAAAATCCATTCCTGGATTTGATGTAGTTTTGCACATGTCAAAAAACAAGAGAGTTTAGGTCTACAGAAAGATCTGAATTACCAAACAGGGAAAGTTTTTTATCCAAAACCAAACCTAAGGCATATAAACTTTGAAATCTTTCCAATTCATACAAGTTACATTCAAAGAAAAAAAATGAAAGGCATTTTCACAAGAATGTCCACGGATGCAAAACGGATCACATACACATCATATATCACCGTATACATATCATATATCACCGTATACACATCATATATCACCGTATACATATCATATATCACCGTATACATATCATATATCACCGTATACATATCATATATCACCGTATACATATCATATATCACCGTATACACATCATATATCACCGTATACATATCATATATCACCGTATACACATCATATATCACCGTATACATATCATATATCACCGTATACACATCATATATCACCGTATACACATCATATATCACCGTATACATATCATATATCACCGTATACACATCATATATCACCGTATACACATCATATATCACCGTATACATATCATATATCACCGTATACATATCATATATCACCGTATACATATCATATATCACCGTATACATATCATATTTGAGAACACTACAACTGTGCCTCAATCTAGTATGTAAAATATTTAACTTTCTTTCACTATAACTGTAGTAGGTAGGCGGATATGGTTGTACATTTGAGTTTATAGAGTTCTTAAACAAATTAAGGGAAGGCAACGATCGTACAGATAGATCTAATAAGTTCCAACTACGAATACTGGAAGTACAGATAGATCTAATAAGTTCCAACTACGAATACTGGAAGGTAAAAACGAGATTCATTTCAGAAAGCCCAAAAGGAGGAACTCGATAATCACTGTTATTTCTAAGAGCGTATCGGTTATTTTCTTCAACTGTAGGTGGAAGGAGATCATTTAAACAATCCGGAGATAACTTATTATGCATTTTATATAAAAGTTTGAGTATTTTTACGTTTTCGACGATTTGAAAGAGTATCTAAACCAGTTTTAAATGTAAATCTTCTTACGCGCATACGAGGGAAGGCCTGTTATGATACGGCAGCTTCCCTTTGAACTTTCTCTAACAATTCAGTTTCAAACAACCATCCCATACTTCGCATGCATATTCTAAAACCGGCAAGATAAATGATTTATAATTTTTAAAAGACTATTTCGATTTAGCAAAAATTTCAATCTTCTTAATACATTTATTTTCTTCATAATCGAACTGTAGATGGCATTTATATGATCACCCCACATGGTGGTCGCACTAGAATAAATTCCAACATGCCTATGACTATCAATAAAGATTAAATCTTTTCCATCAAATATCAACTCTAAATCGTCATATATGTCAATAGAATTTGAAATAAATATGACCTCAGTGTTCTCTGGGTTAAAAGTTACCAACCACGTTTTAGACCGTAAGCCATGTTTATATAACGTGTCAATTACTCCCAGCATTAGAGTATATGACAACATATTCTGAGTAAAAATAAACATCTACATTGTATCTACACTCGGGTGTTCGGGTGTCTAGTTCACATTACCTAAAATATACATTTGAGTGTTGAGAACTGTGATGGACTTATGTTAATATTTATATAAAGAACCAGCTATATGATGGTTGGGTTGTCCGCGTTGCCCACGGGGATTACCTATTCCTTAATCATTACAGAACGGCGTCAATGATATGTGACGAATTATGATTCAAGCAGTACCGCCGAGACTTATGAATGGAATACCAATGAAATACGACAACCCGGAAGTGCGAATCCTCGGACTTAACAAGCTTGATGTGGTATACTTTACTTTAAACATATTTTATTTCAATTAAGGAAAAGGGATTAGGCACAAGTTATTGCAACTTACTAAGGCCTTCTCCCATTACACATATAAACACATGTATATTACATATAGAAATAGGCATAAAGTTTGAATGACTATGAAAATTTAATACAAACACAATAGTTCACAAGAACTTTATAAATATTTTAAAATCTGTTGCTGGATTTTATGAATAAATGCACAAGTCTAAAAATACGACAATTTAGATCTACGGAAAATTGAGTATTACCATACAATAGAAGTTTTAAACTAGGTTCTGTTCCAAAGGCATTTATATGTTGTAGCATAATACGTCTTTCCTGAACATAAAGGCGACATTCAAATAAAAAGTGAAAGGCATTCTCACATGGATATCCACATGAGCAAGCTGGATCATCAACAAGATTTACACGATACAAATCGTACTTAAGTGGACTACACTGGTGTCTTAGTCTGGTGTGCATAATATTGAATTTTCTTTCACCCAAACCGAAATAGATAGGTGGGGATGGTTGCACGTTTAAAGCCAAAGAATGTGGTATGATGTGGTATCTTCCTTCCTCAATAGCATTTAATCAAGTTCGTTGAGTTTGCTATTTCATATCAAAACCACGTTAACCATGTACGCCATGTCATACACCATACTCCCATTAAATTCTCAATCTATTTACCTGACATGTAAAATTCATCTTCTAGTATTCTAAGAAACCAATACGGAAGAATTTACCAACACAATTTTGTGGTATCTTTTTATGTGGAGAAATGGAGAAAGGTTTTTGGTGGTGGTGGTGTGTGTAGTGGTGGTGGTGTGTGTGTGTGGTGGTGGTGGTGGTGTGTGTGTAGTGGTGGTGGTGGTGTGTAGTAGTTGTGGTGGTGGTGGTGGTGGTGGTGTGTGTGTGTGGGGGGGGGGGGGGGGGGGGGGATGATATCTAATTACACACACAATAGATAGTGGTATAAAATCTAATCAGGACCACTTTAGGTATAATTTTAGTAAATTATAATTAAATTATTACAGTCGTATTACAATTAAAACAGTTCAATTTTATAACAATTCTATACAAACGAATGGAAATCGTGAAAAAATAACTGAAAACTATCAACTAACATCAAATTTAATGAGACAACAATGTACTCGTTAAAGGTGTATACAATTCATAATTCAAAATCATTCTGACTGATTGTATATTTTATTTTCTATTCACTTAAAAAAAAATTATCAATAGATACTTGTATATCAACAGATTAACCAGAAGACGGCTTACTCATCGGAACACCTGGTCTTTATCTTTTTGTATTTTGAGTTAGAATAATAGTTAACTATTTATCTAAAAATCAAACAGGTAACATGTGTTTGTAGTACATACTACGTATTAATGTTTAACAATAAACAGGTACGGTGTAATATTTTGGAGTGGTGCGTGCATTGTTTCTATATTTACTTTACTGTTATCAATAACTTATCATGATCATATAAAATTATCTTATCTGTATATGTAAATAAACATGCCCGTGTGCGTCATAATATTATGGACGGGGTCTATCATCCAGATAGCAATGTGTTATGAAACTAATTCTGATTTCTGTATCCGATGTAACTTGTATGTAACAAGTAACAAACAGGACTACACACGTTTTATAGACAGATCCACCAGATTATAAACCACAAATCCGTGATGAGAAAGAATAATGAAGACAAAATCGGATGTTAATAGTCTCAGGAGCGGTCATAAGCGGAACAGGATATAGATAACCGACATTCATCAATTAATACGATATTATAAAGACACGCCCTATATACCGGATCCGTCGGCCCCGTATATACCGGACACATCACTCCTACATACCGGATCCGTCGTTCCCTGTAATTCGGACGCATCGGCCATATATACCGGATCCGTCGGCCCCGTAAATAGGACGCGTCAACCCTATATACCGGATCCGTAGGCCCCGTAAATAGGACGCGTCAACCCTATATGCCAGATCCGTCGGCCCCGTAAATAGGACGCGTCAACCCTATATACCGGATCCGTCAGCCCCGTATATACCGGACGCATCGGCCATATATACCGGATCCGTCGGCCCCGTAAATAGGACGCGTCAACCATATGTACCGGATCCGTCGGCCCCGTAAATAGGACGTATCAACCCTTTATATCGGATCCGTCGGCCCCGTAAATAGGACGTATCAACCCTATATACCGGATCCGTCGGCCCCGTATATACCGGACGCATCGGCCCTATATACCGGATCCGTCGGCCCGTAAATAGGACGTATCAACCCTATGTACCGGATCCGTCGGCCCCGTAAATAGGACGCGTCAACCCTATCTACCGGATTCGTCGGCCCCGTAAATAGGACGTATCAACCATTTATACCGGATCCGTCGGCCCCGTAAATAGGACGTATCAATCCTATATACCGGATCCGTCGGCCCCGTATATACCGGACGCATCGGCCCTATATACCGGATCCGTCGGCCCGTAAATAGGACGTATCAACCCTATGTACCGGATCCGTCAGCCCCGTATATACCGGACGCATCGGCCATATATACCGGATCCGTCGGCCCCGTAAATAGGACGCGTCAACCGTATGTACCGGATCCGTCGGCCCCTTGAATAGGACGTATCAACCCTTTATATCGGATCCGTCGGCCCCGTAAATAGGACGTATCAACCCTATATACCGGATCCGTCGGCCCCGTATATACCGGACGCATCGGCCCTATATACCGGATCCGTCGGCCCGTAAATAGGACGTATCAACCCTATGTACCGGATCCGTCGGCCCCGTAAATAGGACGCGTCAACCCTATCTACCGGATTCGTCGGCCCCGTAAATAGGGCGTATCAACCCTTTATACCGGATCCGTCGGCCCCGTAAATAGGACGTATCAATCCTATATACCGGATCCGTCGGCCCCGTATATACCGAACGCATCGGCCCTATATACCGGATCCGTCGGCCCGTAAATAGGACGTATCAACCCTATGTACCGGATCCGTCGGCCCCGTAAATAGGACGCGTCAACCCTTTATACCGGATCCGTCGGCCCCGTAAATAGGACACGTCAACCCTATGTACCGGATCAATCGACCCCGTAAATAGACGTATCAACCCTTTATACCGGATCCGTCGGCCCCGTAAATAGGACCTATCAACCCTATGTACCGGATCCGTCGGCCCCGTATATACCTGGACGTATCAACCCTATGTACCGGATCCGTCGGCCCCGTAAATAGGACGCGTCAACCCTATGTACCGGATCCGTCGGCCCCGTAAATAGACGTATCAACCCTTTATACCGGATCCGTCGGCCCCGTAAATAGGACGCGTCAACCCTATGTACCGGATCCGTCGGCCCCGTAAATAGGACGCGTCAACCCTATGTACCGGATCTGTCGGCCCCAGTACATATGTATAGTGAAGCGGGGTAAGATTTTCACACCAATAAATCGGCCTATTTTTAGGTATATCTTGTTGAATGTTCCACGGGGGGTCACATATCTACGTTACAGGGCATAATCTCAAATATTGACCACATATTTATCTCAACAAGAGGACCACGTCAAGGCGAGGGATGGTTAAGGTCAGGTCAGGAGGAGCCGCCAACAGATATCTGCTACCTGTCAACAGCATACTGTCGTTAGAAGATATTGAATTAACCACCTATATCGGCATCAAATCGTATAAAACTCGTGTGGAAATATGTCAGCATTATTAGTGAAACAATAAACTAGATACGGGGATATTTATGTCAAGATATGTTATATTTAATGAAACAATAAACTCATTTCGGGGATATATACCTTACGTAAGGTACATGTATATTACAAGGGTCCCAATACAAATCTGTTTTTCTTGTTCTACAAGGTCCCAATACAAATCTGTATTTCTTGTACTACAAGGACCCAATACAAATCTGTATTTCTTGTTCTACAAGATCCCAGTAAAAATCTGTATTTCTTTTTCTACAAGGTTCCAATACAAATCTGTTTTTCTTGTTCTACAAAATCTGTGTTTCTTATTCTACAAGGTCCCAATACAAATCTGTATTTCTTATTCTACAAGATCCCAAATACAAATCTGTATTTCTTATTCTACAAGATCCCAATACAAATCTGTTTTTGTTGTTCTACAAGGTCCCAATACAAATCTGTTTTTCTTGTTCTACCAGATCCCAATACAAATCTGTTTTTCTTGTACTACAAGGTCCCAATACAAATATGTATGTCTTGTTCTACAAGGTCCCAATACAAATCTGTATTTCTTGTTCTACAAGGTCCCAATACAAATCCGTATTTCTTGTTCTACAAGGTCCCAATACAAATCTATATTTCTTGTTCTACAAGGTCCCAATACAAATCTGTATTTCTTGTTCTACAAGGTCCCAATACAAATATGTATGTCTTGTTCTACAAGGTCCCAATACAAATCTGTATTTCTTGTTCTACAAGGTCCCAATACAAATCCGTATTTCTTGTTCTACAAGGTCCCAATACAAATCTATATTTCTTGTTCTACAAGGTCCCAATACAAATCTGTTTTTCTTGTTCTACAAGGTCCCAATACAAATCTGTATTTCTTGTTCTACAAGGTCCCAATACAAATCTGTATTTCTTGTTCTACAAGGTTCCAATACAAATCTGTATTTCTTGTACTACAATGTCCCAATACAAATCCGTATTTCTTGTTCTACAAGGTCCCAATACAAATCTGTATTTCTTGTACTACAAGGTCCCAATACAAATCTGTATTTCTTGTACTACAAGGTCCCAATACAAATCTGTATTTCTTGTTCTACAAGGTCCCAATACAAATATGTATGTCTTGTACTACAAGGTCTCAATACAAATCTGTATTTCTTGTACTACAAGGTTCAAATACAAATCTGTTTTTCTTGTTCTACAAGGTCCCAATACAAATCTGTATTTCTTGTACTACAAGATCCCAATACAAATCTGTATTTCTTGTTCTACAAGGCTCCAATACAAATCTGTATTTCTTGTTCTACAAGGTCCCAATATAAATCTGTATTTCTTGTACTACAAGATCCCAGTACAAATCTGTATTTCTTGTTCTACAAGATCCCAGTACAAATCTGTATTTCTTGTTCTACAAGGTCCCAATACAAATCTGTATTTCTTGTTCTACAAGGTTCCTATACAAATCTATATTTCTTGTTCTACAAGGTTCCTATACAAATCTGTTTTTCTTGTACTACAAAATCTGTATTTCTTGTTCTACAAGATCCCAATACAAATCTATATTTCTTGTTCTACAAGGTTCCAATACAAATCTGTTTTTCTTGTTCTACAAAATCTGTTTTTTTTTTGTTCTACAAAATCTGTATTTCTTGTTCTACAAGATCCCAATACAAATCTATATTTCTTGTTCTACAAGGTTCCAATACAAATCTGTTTTTCTCGTTCTACAAAATCTATATTTCTTGTTCTACAAGGTTCCAATACAAATCTGTTTTTCTTGTACTACAAGGTTCCAATACAAATCTGTATTTCTTGTTCTACAAGGTCCCAATACAAATCTGTATTTCTTGTTCTACAAGGTTCCCATACAAATCTGTATTTCTTGTTCTACAAGGTTCCAATACCAATCTGTTTTTCTTGTTCTACAAGGTCCCAATACAAATCTATATTTCTTGTTCTACAAGGTCCCAATACAAATCTGTATTTCTTGTTCTACAAGGCTCCAATACAAATCTGTTTTTCTTGTACTACAAGGTCCCAATACAAATCTGTATTTCTTGTTCTACAAGGTTCCAATACAAATCTGTTTTTCTTGTTCTACAAGGTCCCAATACAAATCCGTATTTCTTGTTCTACAAGGTTCCAATACAAATCTGTTTTTCTTGTTCTACAAGGTCCCAATACAAATCTGTATTTCTTGTTCTACAAGATCCCAATACAAATCTGTATTTCTTGTTCTACAAGGTCCCAATACAAATCTGTATTTCTTGTTCTACAAGGGTCCCAATACAAATCTGTATTTCTTGTTCTACAAGGTTCCTATACAAATCTATATTTCTTGTTCTACAAGGTTCCTATACAAATCTGTTTTTCTTGTACTACAAAATCTGTATTTCTTGTTCTACAAGATCCCAATACAAATCTATATTTCTTGTTCTACAAGGTTCCAATACAAATCTGTTTTTCTTGTTCTACAAAATCTGTTTTTTTTTGTTCTACAAAATCTGTATTTCTTGTTCTACAAGATCCCAATACAAATCTATATTTCTTGTTCTACAAGGTTCCAATACAAATCTGTTTTTCTTGTTCTACAAAATCTGTTTTTTTTTGTTCTACAAAATCTGTATTTCTTGTTCTACAAGATCCCAATACAAATCTATATTTCTTGTTCTACAAGGTTCCAATACAAATCTGTTTTTCTCGTTCTACAAAATCTATATTTCTTGTTCTACAAGGTTCCAATACAAATCTGTTTTTCTTGTACTACAAGGTTCCAATACAAATCTGTATTTCTTGTTCTACAAGGTTCCAATACAAATCTGTTTTTCTTGTTCTACAAAGTCCCAATACAAATCTGTATTTCTTGTTCTACAAGGTTCCCATACAAATCTGTATTTCTTGTTCTACAAGGTTCCAATACCAATCTGTTTTTCTTGTTCTACAAGGTCCCAATACAAATCTATATTTCTTGTTCTACAAGGTCCCAATACAAATCTGTATTTCTTGTTCTACAAGGTTCCAATACAAATCTGTTTTTCTTGTACTACAAGGTCCCAATACAAATCTGTATTTCTTGTTCTACAAGGTTCCAATACAAATCTGTTTTTCTTGTTCTACAAGGTCCCAATACAAATCCGTATTTCTTGTTCTACAAGGTTCCAATACAAATCTGTTTTTCTTGTTCTACAAGGTCCCAATACAAATCTGTATTTCTTGTTCTACAAGATCCCAATACAAATCTGTATTTCTTGTTCTACAAGGTCCCAATACAAATCTGTATTTCTTGTTCTACAAGGGTCCCAATACAAATCTGTATTTTTTGTTCTACAAGGGTCCCAATACAAATCTGTATGTCTTGTTCTACAAGGTTCCAATACAAATATGTATTTCTTGTTCTACAAGGTCCCAATACAAATCTGTATTTCTTGTTCTACAAGGTTCCAATACAAATATGTATGTTTTGTTCTACAAGGTTCCAATACAAATCTGTATTTCTTGTTCTACAAGGGTCCCAATACAAATCTGTATTTCTTGTTCTACAAGGTCCCAATACAAATCTGTATTTCTTGCTCTACAAGGTCCCAATACAAATATGTATGTCTTGTTCTACAAGGTTCCAATACAAATATGTTGTTCTTGTTCTACAAGGTCCCAATACAAATCTGTATTTCTTGTTCTACAAGGTTCCAATACAAATATGTTGTTCTTGTTCTACAAGGTCCCAATACAAATCTGTATTTCTTGTTCGTATTAGAATTTCGGTATTGATGTCGCCCTATTCTGCTGTTTCCGTATTGCGTAAAAATCTCGAGACATTTGTATTGACTGAACAGACCCGTAACGTACATGACTCCTGCGTTTTTGTGGAACTTTGTAGAAATCAGTCTGATGTGTGTACAGGTGTGTGTGTTTGTGTCAGGAAAACGAATTGAATACAGAATGCATGCATTCCAATAAACATCAACGATAATATTATGTACACAGAGAAAACTTGTGAAGACTTCCTAGTACCCAACAAGGCTATTGTTACACGGTGTTTTATGTAAATTGTAATGGTCGTAAATTATAGAATCGGAGGATAACTTAGTCTGAGTAAACTGTAAAGATAAAGAGCCACGACCCAGGGACATATCCGGTTAGGATAGTCACGCGCAACACTTTAACTGATTTTGTGAGAACACGAAATTATAGAAAATCATGATAATACATTGATCATATAGACGTCCCTGTACCATATAACAGTCCCTGTACCGTATAACCGTCCCTGTATCGTATAGCCGTCCCTGTACCGTATAACAGTCCCTGTACCGTATACCCGTCCCAGAACAACCGTCCCTGTACCGTATAACCGTCCCTGTATCGTATAGCCGTCCCTGTACCGTATAACAGTCACTGTACCGTATAACCGTCCCTGTACCGTATAACCGTGCCTGTACCGTATAACAGTCACTGTACCGTATAGCCGTCCCTGTACCGTATAACCGTCCCTGTACCGTATAACAGTCTCTGTACCATATAACCATTCCTGTACCGTATAAACGTGCCTGTACCGTATAACCGTGCCTGTACCGTATAACAGTCACTGTACCGTATAGCCGTCCCTGTACCGTATAACCGTCCCTGTACCGTATACCCGTCCCTGTACCGTATAACCATTCCTGTACCGTATAAACGTGCCTGTACCGTATAACCGTGCCTGTACCGTATAACCGCCCCTGTACCGTATAACCGTCCCTGTACCGTATAACAGTCCCTGTACCGTATAACCGCCCCTGTACCGTATAACCGTCCCTGTACCGTATAGCCGTCCCTGTACCGTGTAACCGTCCCTGTACCGTATAACCGCCCCTGTACCGTATAACCGTCCCTGTGCCGTATAGCCGTCCCTGTATCATACAACCGTCCCTGTCCCTGTACCGTATAGCCGTCTCGGTACCGTATAACCGTCCCTGTGCTGTATAACCGATTTTGCTTCACGTATGCTTTTTAATCGAAAGTTTTTGAAATAGGAAGTTTTACAGGATAGGATCAGGGAACACTCAAGTATCATTCTATCGTGATTTTAATAACATTATTTCCCATTAGAATTATATTCATTGTGTGTGATTTTGATTATATTACTTTCCAATAGAATAATGAACGTTGTTTGTGATTTTGATTACATTACTTTCCATTAGAATGATGTGATATTGATCATAACTGAATCTGTAGATGTTATTTTATTGACATATCAATTGATTTAAGGATAAACTTCTCTGAGAAATGAAACAAAATCCTGTATTAAAGTTTTTCCATATCCATTTTTTTCGAAAAACAGAAGGGGTACACACACACACACACCGTGACAGAAGGGGTATAGGTTTATACACACACACCACGTGACAGAAGGGGTATAGGTTTATACACACACCACGTGACGGAAGGGGTATAGGTTTATACACACACACACACCGTGACAGAAGGGGTATAGGTTTATACACACACACCCCGTGACAGAAGGGTTATAGGTTTATACACACACACCACGTGACAGAAGGGGTATAGGTTTATACACACACACCCCGTGACAGAAGGAGTATAGGTTTATACACACACACACACACACCACGTGACAGAAGGGGTTTAGGTTTATATACAGACACACCACGTGACAGAAGGGGTATAGGTTTATACACGTACAACCCGTGACAGAAGGAGTATAGGTTTATACACACACACACACACACCACGTGACAGAAGGGGTATAGGTTTATACACACACACCCCGTGACAGAAGGAGTATAGGTTTATACACACACACACACACCACGTGACAGAAGGGGTATAGGTTTATATACAGACACACCACGTGACAGAAGGGGTATAGGTTTATACACACACACCACGTGACAGAAGGGGTATAGGTTTATATACAGACACACCACGTGACAGAAGGGGTATAGGTTTATACACGTACAACCCGTGACAGAAGGAGTATAGGTTTATACACACACACACACACCACGTGACAGAAGGGGTATAGGTTTATACACACACACCCCGTGACAGAAGGAGTATAGGTTTATACACACACACACACACCACGTGACAGAAGGGGTATAGGTTTATATACAGACACACCACGTGACAGAAGGGGTATAGGTTTATACACACACACCACGTGACAGAAGGGGTATAGGTTTATATACACACACCCCGTGACAGAAGGGGTATAGGTTTATACACACACTCCGTGACAGAAGGGGTATAGGTTTATACACACACACCACGTGACAGAAGGGGTATAGGTTTATACACACCCCGTGACGGAAGGGGTATAGGTTTATACACACAAACCACGTGACAGAAGGGGTATAGGTTTATATACACACACCACGTGACAGAAGGGGTATAGGTTTATATACACACACCCCGTGACAGAAAGGGTATAGGTTTATACACACACACCCCGTGACAGAAAGGGTATAGGTTTATACACACACACCCCGTGACAGAAAGGGTATAGGTTTATATACACACACCACGTGACGGAAGGGGTATAGGTTTATACACGTACACCCCGTGACAGAAGGGGTATAGGTTTATACACACACACCCCGTGACAGAAGGGGTATAGGTTTATACACGTACACACCCCGTAACGGAAGGGGGTATAGGCTTATATACACACCCCGTGACAGAAGGGGTATAGGTTTATACACACACACACACCGTGACAGAAGGGGTATAGGTTTATACACACACACACACCACGTGACAGAAGGGGTATAGGTTTATACACACACACACCGTGACAGAAGGGGTATAGGTTTATACACACACACACACCACGTGACAGAAGGGGTATAGGTTTATACACACACACACCGTGACGGAAGGGGTATAGATTTATACACACACACACCGTGACAGAAGGGGTATAGGTTTATATACACACACCACGTGACAGAAGGGGTATAGGTTTATATACACACACCACGTGACAGAAGGGGTATAGGTTTATACACACACCGTGAGAGAAGGGGTATAGGTTTATACACACACACCACGTGACAGAAGGGGTATAGGTTGATACACACACCCCGTGACAGAAGGGGTATAGGTTTATACACGTACAACCCGTGACAGAAGGGGTATAGGTTTATACACACACCACGTGACAGAAGGGGTATAGGTTGATACACACACCCCGTGACAGAAGGGGTATAGGTTTACACACACACACACACACCGTGACAGAAGGGGTATAGGTTTATACACACACACCACGTGACAGAAGGGGTATAGGTTTATACACACACACTCCGTGACAGAAGGGGTATAGGTTTATACACACACACTCAGTGACAGAAGGGGTATAGGTTTATACACACACACCCCGTGACAGAAGGGGTATAGGTTTATACACACACACACACACCACGTGACAGAAGGGGTATAGGTTTATACACACACACACCACGTGACAGAAGGGGTATAGGTTTATACACACACACACACACCACGTGACAGAAGGGGTATAGGTTGATACACACACCCGTGATAGAAGGGGTATAGGTTTATACACACACCACGTGACGGAAGGGGTATAGGTTTATACACACACCACGTGACAGAAGGGGTATAGGTTTATACACACTCCACGTGACAGAAGTGGTATAGGTTTATACACACACACACCGTGACAGAAGGGTTATAGGTTTATATACACACCACGTGACAGAAGGGGTACAGGTTTATACACGTACACCCCGTGTCAGAAGGGGTATAGGTTTATATACACACCACGTGACAGAAGTGGTATACATGTAGGTTTATACACACACACCACGTGACAGAAGGGGTATAGGTTTATACACACACACACACACCACGTGACAGAAGGGGTATAGGTTTATACACACACACACCACGTGACAGAAGGGGTATAGGTTTATACACGTACAAACTGTGACAGAAGGGGTATAGGTTGATGCACACACCACGTGACAGAAGGGGTATAGGTTCATACACGTACAACCCGTGACAGAAGGGGTATAGGTTTATACACACACACACACACACCACGTGACAGAAGGGGTATAGGTTTATACACGTACAACCCGTGACAGAAGGGGTATAGGTTTATACACACACACACACACCACGTGACAGAAGGGGTATAGGTTTATACACACACACACACCGTGACAGAAGGGGTATAGGTTTATATACACACACACCCCGTGACAGAAGGGGTATAGGTTTATACACACACACACACACCACGTGACAGAAGGGGTATAGGTTTATACACACCCCGTGACAGAAGGGGTATAGGTTTATACACACACACACCGTGACAGAAGGGGTATAGGTTTATATACACACACACCACGTGGCAGAAGGGGTATAGGTTTATACACACACACCACGTGACAGAAGGGGTATAGGTTTATACACGTACAACCCGTGATAGAAGGGGTATAGGTTTATACACACACACACCGTGACAGAAGGAGTATAGGTTTATATACACACACACACCACGTGGCAGAAGGGGTATAGGTTTATATACACACACACACCACGTGGCAGAAGGGGTATAGGTTTATACACACACACACACCCGTGATAGAAGGGGTATAGGTTTATACACACATCACGTGACGGAAGGGGTATAGGTTTATACACACACACCACGTGACAGAAGGGGTATAGGTTTATACACACACCACGTGACAGAAGGGGTATAGGTTTATACACACTCCACGTGACAGAAGGGGTATAGGTTTATACACACACCCCGTGACAGAAGGGGTATAGGTTTATATACACACCACGTGACAGAAGTGGTATACATGTAGGTTCATACACACACACCACGTGACAGAAGGGGTATAGGTTTATACACACACACTCCGTGACAGAAGGTGTATAGGTTTATACACACACACCCCGTGACAGAAGGGGTATAGGTTTATACACACACCACGTGACAGAAGGGGTATAGGTTTATACACGTACAACCCGTGACAGAAGGGGTATAGGTTTATACACGTACATCCCGTGACAGAAGGGGTATAGGTTTATACACGTACACCACGTGACAGAAGGGGTATAGGTTGATGCACACACCACTTGACAGAAGGGGTATAGGTTTATACACACACACCACGTGACAGAAGGGGTATAGGTTTATACACACACCCCGTGACAGAAGGGGTATAGGTTTATACTCGTACAACCCGTGACGGAAGGGGTATAGGTTTATACACACACACCACGTGACAGAAGGGGTATAGGTTTACACACACACACACACACCCCGTGACAGAAGGGGTATAGGTTGATGCACACACCACTTGACAGAAGGGGTATAGGTTTATACACGTACAACCCGTGACGGAAGTGGTATAGGTTTATACACACATGCCCCGTGACGGAAGGGGTATAGGTTTATACGCATACAACCCGTGACAGAAGGGGTATATGTTTATACACACACCACGTGACAGAAGGGGTATAGGTTTATACACACACACCACGTGACAGAAGGGGTATAGGTTTATATACACACACCACGTGACAGAAGGGTATAGGTTTGGGGTATAGGTTTATACACACACACCACGTGACAGAAGGGGTATAGGTTTATACACACACCCCGTGACAGAAGGGGTATAGGTTTATACACACACACACTACGTGACAGAAGGGGTATAGGTTTATACACACACACCACGTGACAGAAGGGGTATAGGTTTATACACACACCCCGTGACAGAAGGGGTATAGGTTTATATACAGACACACCACGTGACAGAAGGGGTATAGGTTTATACACGTACAACCCGTGACGGAAGGGGTATAGGTTTATACACACACACCACGTGACAGAAGGGGTATAGGTTTATACACACACCCGGTGACAGAAGGGGTATAGGTTTATACACACACCCCGTGACAGAAGGGTATAGGTTTATACACACACACACTACGTGACAGAAGGGGTATAGATTTATACACACACCACGTGACAGAAGGGTATAGGTTTATACACACACACACCACGTGACAGAAGGGGTATAGGTTTATACACACACTCCGTGACGGAAGGGGTATAGGTTTATACACACACACCACGTGACAGAAGGGGTATAGGTTTATACACACACACTCCGTGACGGAAGGGACATTTAAGCATAAATATAGGTTTATACACGCACAAGTAGAATATGCGTGATTTTATTTATAATACGAGTGAGCTATTTACCAGGTTATCTATTGCATGTAAACATATACAGTATCCCAGTCCTCACAATCTTTTATCTCTAAGCTCTAGGTGACTGGGGTAAACCCTAGATCAGATACGTGGTCACTTGTTACAAATATAGCCGATCGGACGGTGGAAACAAGAATATGGTCATGTTATGCAATTACAGTATCGACCGAGTTCACCTAACGTCGCCATGAAATATGTCACCATTATAAGTACATAGAATTAAAATTCGCAATATATTATAAATATAGTTAATCAGTCTATCATGTACGTTTTCATTCTTTGAATATAATGCAGTTCTCTCCTTGGATTAGTTGCCGTATTAAGCAGAATTTCGACTTTGGGGTTTTGACATTTTTTGACAGATATCTAACAAAACCATGGGCACAATATTCCGAATACCAGACAATTTGTGTTTATGTATAACTGGACACTATTCAGGTGTGTCACATTTTCCCAGGAGTTAAATACAGAACTTCATTGTGTTTGGAAAAGACTTTCTTTAATGCTGCAAGTGTGCATGTTTACTATTGTCCATGGTCGGCTACCCACGGTTGATTACACTATACTACACTTATCACAATAAGTGTAGCGTGGTGTAGTGCAACCAACCGTGAATATCCGACGATGACCATCGACCAGTCATGTCGTTAACGAAATGTTCCCATGTAAAGTAGTGTTAAACCACGTAAAAGGAGACCTTGACGGAAATGTCTGGTCGTTAACATTGATATGACCTGGGTGTCTACCTTGACACTGAATTTAATCATACAGGAGTGCATTTATCTCCGCTACTTGATGGAAATAGCTTTTAAAGTCTTCAGCCCTATCTCCTTATCTCAACAGGTCCTGAACTATTATCACTCTAGTTTTGTCATCATTTGCATTTATTGAATAAACAAATACATTGTGCATTATAAACTAATCTGTATACTATCAGATATATCAGGGCACAACACCAGATGAACATTTCAGTCATTTATTAATTAATCGTACATGTTATATATAAATAGATATACTGTATCATATGACTATTAACAAATGGTATAATATTATTGCAAGTTGAAATGTGTTGTCTCAGTATTGCTGCAGTGTAGCTGGCTATTGTTATCACCTCCCTACACATACAATACCGACAATATACCAGTGGTAACTTAATAGGTATTTATCACCTCCCTACACATACAATACCGACAATATACCAGTAGTAACTTAATAGGTATTTATCACCTCCCTACACATACAATACCGACAATATACCAGTGGTGGTAACTTAATAGGTATTTATAACCTCCCTACACATACAATAC
Source organism: Pecten maximus (assembly GCF_902652985.1). Taxonomy (NCBI): domain Eukaryota; kingdom Metazoa; phylum Mollusca; class Bivalvia; order Pectinida; family Pectinidae; genus Pecten; species Pecten maximus. The sequence continues at coordinate 3,812,154 of NC_047018.1, read as the reverse complement.
CGACAATATACCAGTGGTAACTTAATAGGTATTTATCACCTCCCTACACATACAATACCATAAATATACCAGTGGTGGTAACTTAATAGGTAATATTAATTGATCTCATACTTCTTTGTTTTAGAAACTTGTATCAAAAGTCATAGCACTGTTTCTTATCTGTTGTTTGAGAAACCCGTATCACAAGTCATAGCACTGTTTCCTTTTTTGTTAAGCTGTCTGTTACAGGATCAAGGTACTGTTGACAGACTGAACATAAAAGTTCACCAACACAAGGATAGCAGAGTTGTTTCCCCTTATGTGTCAACGTGCTTTTAATGTAAGACTTGTATGTATATTTTTATGTATTCAAATTAATTCATGAAATATCGACTGAAATAACAGATTACTGATTCTGCAGTATGAACAACGCCTTATAATTCAACATTTTAAGCATATTGCACTAAAGCAAGGACCAAATACCACACCAAGACAACCTTTGTAGTATAGGTTAGCCTAAATATACTTAATACATATTAATAAGACTGTCAAATGTAGGAGATTGTTTTGTTTTATACATTCCAATAACATAAAGTTAGCATATTAATGTGAATCTTTCTTTGTTAATTATTTACACATACAATTGTTTTATAAGTTAGAACATATGGACTAGTCTTCAACAATCTCTTTTGAAGTTTGAGATGCTACATGTAAAAACAGTTTCTGTACATATGGAGGTATATCCCTGTCCCAGTATTGTCAGACTACTCTGGTTTCCTCCTACATGTAAAAACAGTTTCTGTACATATGGTGGTATATCCCTGTCCCAGTATTGATAGCCTACTCTGGTTCCCTCCTACATGTAAAACAGTTTCTGTACATATGGTGGTATATCCCTGTCCCAGTATTGCCAGACTACTCTGGTTCCCTCCTACATGTAAAACAGTTTCTGTACATATGGTGGTATATCCCTGTCCCAGTATTGCCAGACTACTCTGGTTCCCTCCTACATGTAAAAACAGTTTCTGTACATATAGTGGTATATCCCTGTCCCAGTAATTCCAGGCTACTCTGGTTTCCTCCTACATGTAAAACAGTTTCTGTACATATGGTGGTATATCCCTGTCCCAGTATTGCCAGACTACTCTGGTTCCCTCCTACATGTAAAAACAGTTTCTGTACATATCGTGGTATATCCCTGTCCCAGTTTTACCAGACTACTCTGGTTTCCTCCTACAAGTAAAACAGTTTCTGTACATATGGTGGTATATCCCTGTCCCAGTATTGATAGCCTACTCTGGTTTCCTCCTACATGTAAAAACAGTTTCTGTACATATGGTGGTATATCCCTGTCCCAGTATTGATAGCCTACTCTGGTTTCCTCCTACATGTAAAACAGTTTCTGTACATATGGTGGTATATCCCTGTCCCAGTATTGCCAGACTACTCTGGTTCCCTCCTTCATGTAAAACAGTTTCTGTACATATGGTGGTATATCCCTGTCCCAGTATTGCCAGACTACTCTGGTTCCCTCCTACATGTAAAAACAGTTTCTGTACATATGGTGGTATATCCCTGTCCCAGTATTGCCAGGCTACTCTGGTTTCCTCCTACATTAAGACCACTTGCACATTCTTCATTTGTTATTTTTTTAATGCATAGATCATACATAAACACAACACCCTTAATTTGGAGGACAACTTTTTCTGCTTAATGAAAGCAATTATATCTAAGAACAAAGAGCTCTATAATCACGATGCAGCTTAATTCTTGGTAAATTCATATTTAAAATGTGCTATTGTGCATCTTTTGTTTAATCCTTTGATAAGTCAACATGGTATCACTGAACTCTACCACAGTCTGGTCATAACCACAAATATACAGCAAACTCTTCCTCAAAATTACACAGGTAAGTGTACCATTGTAAACCTTGGATGGAAGAAATTGCCAATTCTGTGTCTTAAGTCATTATCATAATTGTGAATATTCCTGCATTGATACTAAAACTTTTCAGTCCACAGATGAATTCATTTTAAAACTATATTTTCTGTGATGTGGTACCCTAGTATATGAAATTCATTCTGTTTAAGATTCATTTTAAGCAGCCCAAAAGGAATTTCTGCCTATATTATTGTGTGGTCATGAATTTCTATATTGTCATGTAAAAGAATGATTGAAAGACATTTGACTTTACGCTATAGTCAGTGTTCTGTGCTTCAACACATCCTGAAGTGTTGCTTCGAAGCCATCCATAGCTACTATTTGTCCAATATATCTTAACGTGCATATGTCAAGACATCTTCTGGCCGGGAAAGTAGGCTGAGGCTAATGGTGGTTGTGTAGTCCTAGGCACAATGCCATGCTGGCTGAGTCGGATGGCGTTGTTTGGAGGTAAAACACTAGGCTGTATGGGAGGTGGAGGAGAATGCTGGACCAGGCCTCTTAGAGGGATAACATCGTCACGCTTCTGTAGGTATTTAGGATCTAACGGAGGATCACTATAAAAACAGATAAAACATGGTTATAGATATGTGATGAAGTTACACTAACCAAGGTATTCAATTTGATGTTACACTAACCAAGGTATTCAATTTGATGTTACACTAACCAAGGTATTCAATTTGATGTTACACTAACCAATTAGGTATTCACTTTGATGTTACACTAACCAAGGCATTCAATTTGATGTTACACTAACCAAGGCATTCAATTTGATGTTACACTAACCAAGATATTCAATTTGACATTCACCAGAGCAGTGATCAAGCCTACATGATTATATATATAGAAAATATTTCAATTTAATGACTTAAAATAGATTCCTAGGGCTGTTGGTGCTTACTCTGGTATCATCCTGATGATCCTTTCAGAATAGGAGTGACACTGTCATAAAACCTTTTGACTACAGTAGAGATTTTTGATATCTAAAATAAAACCATTTGACTACAGTAGAGATTTCTGATATCTAAAATAAAACCTTTTGACTACAGTAAAGAGATTTCTGATATCTAAAATAAAACCTTTGACTACAGTAAAGAGATTTCTGATATCTAAAATAAAACCTTTTGACTACAGTAAAGAGATTTCTGATATCTAAAATAAAACCTTTGACTACAGTAAAGAGATTTTTGATATCTAAAATAATTTTTTTTTGACTACAGTAAAGAGATTTTTGATATCTAAAATAAAACCTTTTGACTACAGTAAAGAGATTTCTGATATCTAAAATAAAACCTTTTGACTATAAGCTACAGTAAAGAGATTTCTGATATCTAAAATAAAACCTTTTGATTACAGTAAAGAGATTTCTGATATCTAAAATAAAACCATTTGACTACAGTAGAGATTTCTGATATCTAAAATAAAACCTTTTGACTACAGTAAAGAGATTTCTGATATCTAAAATAAAACCATTTGACTACAGTAAAGAGATTTCTGATATCTGTTTGACACATATTTCTTCTCATGGAAACTATTCTGTTCCAGTGGTCAGTTTCAAAACTAAATACGCAAACCTGACAACCAACCTGACAACCAACCTGACAACCAACCTTACAACCAAAGGAGAGGGGAGATGTGTACAGCCCATTACCTGATAGTGTAAGACTAACTCAGTCACAGCGTTATACAAGGAATACATTGTCCGATACCCATGGTTGTTTACACTACACTCCAGTCACAGCGTTATACAAGGAATACATTGTCCGATACCCATGGTTGTTTACACTACACTCCAGTCACAGCTTTATACAAGGAATACATTGTCCGATACCCACGGTTGATTACTCTACACTCCAGTCACAGCGTTATACAAGGAATACATTGTCCGATACCCACGGTTGATTACTCTACACTCCAGTCACAGCTTTATACAAGGAATACATTGTCCGATACCCACGGTTGATTACTCTACACTCCAGTCACAGCTTTATACAAGGAATACATTGTCCGATACCCACGGTTGATTACACTACACTCCAGTCACAGCTTTATACAAGGAATACATTGTCCGATACCCACGGTTGTTTACACTACACTCCAGTCACAGCTTTATACAAGGAATACATTGTCCGATACCCACGGTTGTTTACACTACACTCCAGTCACAGCTTTATACAAGGAATACATTGTCCGATACCCACGGTTGTTTACACTACACTCCAGTCACAGCTTTATACAAGGAATACATTGTCCGATACCCAAGGTTGATTACTCTACACTCCAGTCACAGCTTTATACAAGGAATACATTGTCCGATACCCACGGTTGTTTACACTACACTCCAGTCACAGCGTTATACAAGGAATACATTGTCTGATACCCATGGTTGATTACACTACACTATTACCTGTAGGTCAAATCAGTAAAAATCTTCATTCCAATTAAATCACTCAATAAATAGAAACCAATCAGCATAACCCTTTCAGAATAAGAACTCTTCACTTTAGAGGGAAAGTATTAAAAAGTGCATGTAACAATATGGCTGCACCCTTGAAGGCATGGCGATTCCATGATAAACATACAGTGGACAAGAAGACCTACAGGTCTTTGGTGTTTTAAACAAGTATAATCTAGTACAGTAATGTTTTTTGGGATATGTTAGAAACACTCCCTCCAAGAGCCCTGGTGTGCATAGCATGTTATTTGTGCGTCATTAGGCTAAACAGAATATCGAAACTGAACAATGACTAGGCCGTGTTCATATAGGCTGAAATGCCTGATAACCCGCTTTTCCACCACCTATACTTGGAAGACATCTCTGTCAGACAAAAGGATATCAATGATATTCTGCTGAAATTGCTAAAACCGATATGCAGTTTCTGTAATGAGTATATGTTATCTTCTATCTGATTGGCTGAAATTCTGATAGGAAAATGTGACAGAGCCAATCCAATTATCTCTATTGAAACAAAGATTTTTCACTGAGTTGATCACCAACAGATGATAATTGTAGTGTTGTGTAGTGCAATCAACCGTTGGTATCCAACGATGCAAAGAATAATGTCCGACACGTACTCGTGTCAAAGGCAGGCAGTAAAAGGTTTTATTGCCCTTGTTTTTATCTATTTTTTTCTTTCACCTACTTTTCTTTATCTCCCCCTGATCCGCCAGACCCTGTAGAGTGGTTTGGCCTGATCTCTTCAGGAATGGGGACAGGTGGCATCTTCCCTTTGCTTGGCATGGGTTGGGGAAGTCCACTTTTCCTGGGGTTGCCTGGGTTGTATTGTACCTTTGGAAAAGCAATACGGCAGGATGACATTTAAAGGAGAATGTATCTTGTTTACATGCACGATATTATTGATTAGACAATAAGCTATTATTATCATTGTTGAATACAGTAAACCCTTCTTTGGTGTAGGCTGTAGCATTCAGAGAAAAAACTTTATAGTTCCGTAGGAACTCCTGCACATAACACATGTTGATGTCGATGTATTAAACAATTCAACATTTCCGGTTTAAAATACTGTTATAAAGTCTTTTTAGTAAGTTATTTTTTTATATCCCAAAAAGTTTTTAAGTATTTTCTAGTTTGTGTATTTCTACTATCCAATAATAGGACAAACATTTCCTCGTATTAATTTGTACCTGTTGATGCCTGTGGGGATTTGGATATGACCTCGGAATAGCCACCCCAGCACTGTGACTCTCGGCATGTGATCCTTGGGACCCATAGCTAGAGGTACTATAATTATGCTGCCAAAACAAATTCAATAATCAGGCATAAATACATTATATTGTATTAACTGTTGCCCCAATAAGAAAACTGTTATTAAATTTGGAATCTCAAATTATCAGAGTTGCTTTTGTGGCAATGAATATATGACTTTACTAAAATATTTACTTGTGAAGTACATCAATATTACACTCCATGGAAGTTAATGATAGCGTTAAAAACAATCCGATATCACTACACTAATGAAGAAATTACAAACCATAGCTGAGGAAGGCCTGAAGTTGGTAGTAGCTCCTGGCATCTCAAACATGCCCTGTCCTCTGGTGATTCACTTGTGTCTCGTTGATCTGTTTATTCAACCACTGTATCACTAAAACCAACAATATTGATCAGAAAATCTCAAAACTACCATCTGATAAGATAGTTCACATCAAACAAGCAGTTTTATTTCCTAGATGTCATCAAGATAAGCAGTTTTTATCTAAATTCATAAGTAGTAAAAGCTCTTAGAGGGATTCACAAGATTTCAACAACTATGTACATCTAGGAAATTTGAAGGACAAGACCATATGGATATTTGAAGCACAAGTCAGAGTAACAGGGAAGGCGCTGTCAAATTACATTAATTTTCCATGTACACAAACTGAAGTTATTGATTACCAAGCTGAAATTACACAATTAGATAATAACATATAATAATACTCAAATCTTAAATACAAACCATTTTCATTTGTTTTCAGCAACTGACGACTTTCTTCTAATTTTTCCATTGTTCCCTTGAGATTTTCATTCAATTTATCACTCTGAAAATAACCAATGATTGACATTTTAATGCTAAAATATGATTTAAAATCATACAATATATCACCATTTGATAATCAGATCCTGTAGTCTCAATGCTCTATCAAATATAAAATCTACTACTAATGTGGCAGACTTGTTTTCTAGTTTAAAACTTTCACATTAACTTCACAAACATACATCGACAATGAATAATTGAAATCAGTACATTGTATATTGATTACATTAGGTAGTAAGACATGCATGACAATTTGCTAACATCTGCTTGGTCATTTAGGACTTGTTGGAACAAGTTTCAGGGAATAGACAAATGGCAAGCTACATATAACAATTGAGAGAAGTTGATTACAATACTGTCTAGCAGGAAATTTTCCCTGTCATTATATTTGGTGATTTCGCCATAAAAACTATAAAATAAATTTTGGCGGAGAAAGATCTGGAGATTTCTCCTAAGCGTGGGGTTTTTATTTGGCGTTAGCATATATTACCAGCATAATGAGCATATTCAAATTCAAATTCTTTTATTGCATTTAGCTTTACAGCTCATTTGCATTGTACAGATGTAATAGTACAAAATTCAGTTGGCGTACATACGGGACACATGAGCATATAGACAATTCTATTCTGTACAGAAACCAGGGGATTTACTAAAGTAGTGCTTTTTGTTCATGCATAGTATCCACAAACTAGCTACATGTAACAGCAACAGACAAAGATAATGAATAGCATAATGATGTGTGTTTAATATCATCGACCATCTATTGTATGATACGTATATGTACAGGTAACGTGTTAACATTAATCACATTGTAGATGTCTTTGTTTTCACAAAAATGAATCATACTTTTAACTTGCTATGAAGGGACCCGGCAAAAAAAAAGATGAGTATATAATGCATATAGAGAATACAGGTAAATCATGGACTTATAACCACAGGCATTCTTTACACATGACTGATTTGAAAGGTAGACGTAACTAAAATCAAATAAAATCGTCCTGGGTTACTTATTTTCGCTCGTGAATGTTCTGCCTACAGTTGCCAGGCAACAACCAACAATATACAACACTTGTTACTCACCGGAGTATCAAAGCAACAGAGGAGTTATCAAATGTGAAGATGAAATTTTCACGTCATTTTAAATATTTCTTGGGTTAGGGCTAAACATGTCATTATAACTTGACAGAATGATAAATTCTGTTGAATCAAGGGACTGTTACTGAGTTTGATGATAATCAGATAATATTTGTGGGAATGATTGCATGGAAACAACAAAAAACATTCTGTTGTTAATCGAGGGGCCATAACTCGGTTAAATAACATCCGGCAAAAGTGGCAATCAAACATGGTCTAGCCCTTAAGGCTTTAAAACTTGTTACCATGTTTAATGAAATTCTGTTGAGATTTATTGCTGTTACTGCAATGAAACGAGGCATGACAGACAGACAGCAGGATGGACAACCAAAATTAATATCCTCCCTTTCATTGAAAGCAGGGGACAAATTAGTTATCAATGACATGCAGAGTTAGACATGAAAATACATTGTCAATGACAGGCTGTGTGGTCTAGTTCAATACCTCTTCTGTTTTTTGCTTGAGATTATCCTTAGTTGTGGCCAAATCTTGTCTGAGTCGCTCCAACTCATGATCCTTCTCTCCCAATAACTTTTCCTGTTCTGTGGCTATCTGATTCCTCAGCTTAATCTACAACCGTAAATCAAAAATCTTACATATTTGTTGTAAACCCTGACAACCGTAAATCAAAAATTTTACATACCGTATTTGACCTAATAAGGGCGCCCCTACCTTTTTTCAAGGAAATAAATCTTTGATTGAGTGTCAAAATGGTGTTCAAAAGTAATAATTCATGTGAAATATTTTGCTACTTTATGTGTTCAATTTTCTTCAGCAAATTAAGTAACTGGAACACATGTTTTCGCCACATTTTGTGTATTCCTACAGGCTACAGATGACATGTCAGTGCAAAGAGCACCCAAAACTAAACACACATGTAAATAATAACTTACCATCTTTATTTGAAGATAAAGTAAAGACTTCATTCTTGTTGATAAATAACTTTTGTTCAGAACAGAAAGCTAGTAAAAGACATTGTAAATCAATTATTAGGTCAAAGAAAACGATGTCTAATATGATCTGGGAAATCACCTGTTTCTATAAATAGAACACAAAAGAGTTCCATTTAAACATAAATGGTGGAACACACGTTCTCTGGTCTAAAGATCAGCTGGCATGGTTTACAAGTTTACAGGAGTATTCAAGTGATGTTTAAGCTTAATATATGATAATGAATAGATATCTTCATCTGGAATATTTTTATGACTGAATATTTAACCGTTTCCACAACCTTGGGTATTCTGCTATAAGGTATAGTCTGTTTCATAAAACTTCAGAATAACTAATCTTAATAAGGGCGCCCCCCACTGTCAATTACCCGCGCCCTGCGCCCTTATTAGGTCAAATACGGTATCTGTTGTAAACCCAGACAACTGTAAATTAGAATTTTACATATCTGTTGTGAAATAACATCCTCTTTTTTTCTCCTATGGTCAAATTTTTGTTTTGCTCCAAACAGTTCTCTATCATATGGCATATTGATTTCAGCCAAAACAACTATTTTCTACCATAAATTGTTTGTCTCAAAATTCTTCCTATCAAGAATTTTAGAAGATATACAAGGAATGTCTGTAATTGCTATACATGTGTATTAGTGATTCAATCATGAGAAATATTAAATGTTACCTTTGCGTGATAGTTTTTAATCTCTCCTTGTAATTTCTTGATGATCTCATTGCCTTTCATCAGCTCCTCTGACATAGCTCGTACTTTGTTTTCTAATTTGTGAATATCTTTACTTTTGTAGTCCACCTCATCTTCAAACTTTCTCTGAAATTGTACAGATATATGGTAAAATCTAAACGAGTGATGACTGCATTGAATGTACTGACACAACCAGTAATCTGTATCCTACTTGTGTTACAAGGGCGGTGATTGGCTGTACTTGAAGTAGGCAGAGTTTGAATTAAAATGCTGACAACACTGGGAAATGAAACATAAACTCAGCACATGGTTTGTATTCACCCATGTCCACATTGATTAAATAATGACAGAAATATGGATTTGAAATATCCAGAGGAACAATAATATCAACAGCATTTACTGTTTTTTGCTTGACCAATCAAGTTCAGATTGCAGGTACAACTGTCGCTACCCCTGACAAGTTTGTGTACCATCATAATCAGGCCCACCGTTAGTACTAGAACTGCTGCAACTAAATCCATGATCTTTATCGGCATTGGTGTCGGCATTTAACTGAAGACGCGGTTTACCTTGCAGCCAAAGCTGTTATGCGTTAAAAAGTAATTTCAGTTATAATCACATCCATACAAACTATGATCACATCTAGCAGGGGCCGACTAGGCCTAGGTGTTAGTTTGTCACACATGCCTACTCGAATTATTCAAGCCAAAGCAAGGTTGTAGTCAGGAATTTCTAGAATATGCAACAATATTTTGTTTTTTTTTCTAACCCGAGAAGCCGCCTAGTAACTAATCAACCATCGTTATACAAAATCACAAGGATATGGTAATTTAAGCAAATACTGCAAATTTGAATCCTCCCTACGTTGGGAACCCCTGTAAATGCCCAGATACATGTGCATAAGTCAGTGTCCTTGAAGCCCTGCCTACTTTAAGCAAACTGTCCAATGAGGAGATGTTTTACTCTCAGAAGCTGGGGTTCATTGTATTGGATAATGTACTATTGATACTGTTCGCAATAGTGTTATATTTCATCGTCCACAGATAAGAGTTCAACAGCAGTAATACTTGTACACAATGAGATAAACTTTCAGGGCTCACCTTTTGGTCCTGTTCAGACCCTAAGAGATCAGTTGACCTTGCAATGACCTGCTCTTTGTCTTTGACCTCCTGTTCAAGAACGGCCACACGGGTACTGAGCTGATTGATGACTTTCTCCTGTTCATGATATTCTCCATCGAGGGATGTGTTCTGTTTCCTCAAACCCTGTAGTTCCTGTTTGGCTCGCACATGCTCCTCCTCTAATGCTGATAACTTGGATTTCATTTCCCGAATACTTGACTCAGACTTGTACTTACGGTCTACTAAATCCTAAAAGGAAACATAGAAAACACCTAAAAACATTTATATCTCATCCAAGTACTCTTTTATTTTTGCAAAATTTGTAGCCATGTGATCAATCATCAATTGATTACTTATTTTTTTATCATTATAAAATAAAGTTAAGACCCCCAAATACAAAAGCTTTATGCATGGATATCAATAAGAGAGGAATATTAAGAAACACCGATAACAACCTTTAATATGAAGAAGACATTTGCTCAAAATCTTAATCATTTACCCATTTATTGACACTCCCAGAAGGGGGACGACACCTTTTCTTTGTCAATACCACAAATGAATATACCTTCCTATCAAAGTGATATAGGGCTTCGGGTAAGTAGCTACTAGACCGTTAGCTGTCAAATCATAAAAGAAAGTCAGAAACCTTACAGGTCAAATCACGTCAAATAGACAAGACTGAATCAAAGTCTTATTTTACAATGCGAAAAAAAACATATTAGGCCAAGGGTCTGCCGGAAGCTCTGCATTGTAAATTAAGATATCAAACAAAATCTGGAGGGAGGTTAAATACCACAACCCAAGTCTCTAGGAACAGCTGTGACACTTCATTACCTTATTGGAACCTTCTAAGTCATATAACTTTGATTCCATCTGTTTCACAATTTTCATGTGAGCCTGTTCCATATCCTTGCGATCTCTGTCCTGCTTCTGTTGATAATTACTTTGCATCTGAAAAACACAGGAGGCCATACACATTCTTCTTGTATCATATCCAAATAATGAAGGAAGTTGTATTTTCTCTATCGTCTATCATATATAAGATTTACATTTTAAGTCCATGTGAAAATAGATTACTGGAAATATCAGTTGTGAGGCCATTCTCCATTGTTAATGCCAGAAGCATTATTTTGTTTCTTTCTAGCAGTTCATATACAGTTATATACAGCCCTTGTAAAATAGATTTTAGAATAATATGCACAGTCTTAGATAGTCTTTCTATCAAGGTATGACACATTTTTATACCTGTAGAGTCTTTTCCTTCTCTGTAGCCATCTCATGTTTATGTCTGGCAGCCAGGTCGGTTAGCTTAGCTGTCCACTCAGCCTTCAAATGGTCCAGCTCTACAGACTTGGATGACAGTGTCTATAGTATAACAAAGGATGTTAGCACAGATGGAAGGTCGAAATCATGGACGGATTTGTTACAGTACTACAATGATTGTGGATTTGTTACAGTATTACAATGATTGTGGGTTTGTTACAGTACTACAATGATTGTGGATTTGTTACAGTATTACAATGATTGTGGATTTGTTACAGTACTACAATGATTGTGGATTTGTTACAGTACTACAATGATTGTGGATTTGTTACAGTATTACAATGATTGTGGATTTGTTACAGTATTACAATGATTGTGGATTTGTTACAGTATTACAATGATTGTGGATTTGTTACAGTATTACAATGATTGTGGATTTGTTACAGTACTACAATGATTGTGGATTTGTTACAGTATTACAATGATTGTGGATTTGTTACAGTACTACAATGATTGTGGATTTGTTACAGTATTACAATGATTGTGGATTTGTTACAGTACTACAATGATTGTGGATTTGTTACAGTATTACAATGATTGTGGATTTGTTAGAGTATTACAATGATTGTGGATTTGTTACAGTATTACAATGATTGTGGATTTGTTACAGTACTACAATGATTGTGGATTTGTTACAGTATTACAATGATTGTGGATTTGTTAGAGTATTACAATGATTGTGGATTTGTTACAGTATTACAATGATTGTGGATTTGTTACAGTAATACAATGATTGTGGATTTGTTACAGTACTACAATGATTGTAGATTTGTTACAGTATTACAATGATTGTGGATTTGTTACAGTACTACAATGATTGTGGATTTGTTACAGTATTACAATGATTGTGGATTTGTTACAGTACTACAATGATTGTGGATTTGTTACAGTATTACAATGATTGTGGATTTGTTACAGTACTACAATGATTGTGGATTTGTTACAGTACTACAATGATTGTGGATTTCTTACAGTACTACAATGATTGTGGATTTGTTACAGTATTACAATGATTGTGGATTTGTTACAGTACTACAATGATTGTGGATTTGTTACAGTACTACAATGATTGTGGATTTGTTACAGTACTACAATGATTGTGGATTTGTTACAGTATTACAATGATTGTGGATTTGTTACAGTACTACAATGATTGTGGATTTGTTACAGTACTACAATGATTGTGGATTTGTTACAGTACTACAATGGTTGTGGATTTGTTACAGTATTACGATGATTGTGGATTTGTTACAGTACTACGATGATTGTGGATTTGTTACAGTATTACAATGATTGTGGATTTGTTACAGTATTACAATGATTGTGGATTTGTTACAGTATTACAATGATTGTGGATTTGTTACAGTACTACAACGATTGTGGATTTGTTACAGTATTACAATGATTGTGGATTTGTTACAGTACTACAATGATTGTGGATTTGTTACAGTACTACAATGATTGTAGATTTGTTACAGTACTACAACGATTGTGGATTTGTTACAGTATTACAATGATTGTGGATTTGTTACAGTACTACAATGATTGTGGATTTGTTACAGTACTACAATGATTGTGGATTTGTTACAGTATTACAATGATTGTGGATTTGTTACAGTATGACAATGATTGTGGATTTGTTACAGTATTACAAGGGTTGTGGATTTGTTACAGTATTACAATGATTGTGGATTTGTTACAGTATTACAATGATTGTGGATTTGTTACAGTATGACAATGATTGTGGATTTGTTACAGTATTACAAGGGTTGTGGATTTGTTACAGTATTACAATGATTGTGGATTTGTTACAGTATTACAATGATTGTGGATTTGTTACAGCACTACAATGATTGTGGATTTGTTAGAGTATTACAATGATTGTGGATTTGTTACAGTACTACAATGATTGTGGATTTGTTACAGTATTACAATGATTGTGGATTTGTTACAGTACTACAATGATTGTGGATTTGTTACAGTACTACAATGATTGTGGATTTGTTACAGTACTACAATGATTGTGGATTTGTTACAGTATTACAATGATTGTGGATTTGTTACAGTACTACAATGATTGTGGATTTGTTACAGTACTACAATGATTGTGGATTTGTTACAGTACTACAATGATTGTGGATTTGTTAGAGTACTGCAATGATTGTGGATTGGTTACAGTATTACAATGATTGTGGATTTGTTAGAGTACTGCAATGATTGTGGATTTGTTACAGTATTACAATGATTGTGGATTTGTTACAGTACTACAATGATTGTGGATTTGTTACAGTACTACAATGATTGTGGATTTGTTACAGTACTACAATGATTGTGGATTTGTTAGAGTACTGCAATGATTGTGGATTGGTTACAGTATTACAATGATTGTGGATTTGTTAGAGTACTGCAATGATTGTGGATTTGTTACAGTATTACAATGATTGTGGATTTGTTAGAGTACTGCAATGATTGTGGATTTGTTACAGTATTACAATGATTGTGGATTTGTTAGAGTACTGCAATGATTGAGGATTTGTTACAGTACTACAATGATTGTGGATTTGTTACAGTATTACAATGATTGTGGATTTGTTACAGTACTACAATGATTGTGGATTTGTTACAGTACTACAATGATTGTGGATTTGTTACAGTACTACAATGATTGTGGATTTGTTAGAGTACTGCAATGATTGTGGATTTGTTACAGTACTACAATGATTGTGGATTGGTTACAGTATTACAATGATTGTGGATTTGTTAGAGTACTGCAATGATTGTGGATTTGTTACAGTACTACAATGATTGTGGATTTGTTACAGTACTACAATGATTGTGGATTTGTTAGAGTACTGCAATGATTGTGGATTTGTTACAGTACTACAATGGTTGTGGACAGATATACAATCTATAGAATCTTTTAATGACATTTATGACTAAAAAGTAGTATGATATTTGAGTAAGTGACTTCTTAGGATTTCACTGAAGGTGATGATGGTGCAGTGCATACTGTTATAGATTTGGATCTACTGTTATAGATTTGGATCTACTGTTATAGACATTGCTCATCACTTTCTTTCCTGAATTCAATCCAATTGATATAAGTAAAACTTAAACCAGCCACAGCCTACATGATATAATCAATGCACTACTGCTCCAAAAGAACAATAGCAGTGAACTTGATTTTTATTTACAAGATTAAACACTAAGTTTCTGAAACTGTCTCCACAAAAGATTACATTATACATTTGTCAATGTATGTATTCCAATATAATTGTAACTTGTAATTGACAGTATTTATCTCATAATAATAAGCACAGAAGGCCAACAAGTAGACTTTGACTCAAAGTATGGGGTGGGCTTAATGCAAGACTATGAAATAACATTTTTAGCATTTTTTTTTTACTGAAATGTAATAATAGTTATGGATTGGTTTTTTTTACCAGGCTTACTGTTAGTCATACTGACCTCATGTGTTTGCTGTAATACTGATAGTCATACTGACCTCCTGTGTTTGCTGTAATACTGATAGTCATACTGACCTCATGTGTTTGCTGTAATACTGATAGTCATACTGACCTCCTGTGTTTGCTGTAATACTGATAGTCATACTGACCTCCTGTGTTTGCTGTAATACTGATAGTCATACTGACCTCCTGTGTTTGTTGTAATACTGACAGTCATACTGACCTCCTGTGTTTGCTGTAATACTGATAGTCATACTGACCGCCTGTGTGTGTGCTGTAATACTTATAGTCATACTGACCGCCTGTGTTTGCTGTAATACTGATAGTCATACTGACCTCCTGTGTTTGTTGTAATACTGATAGTCATACTGACCTCCTGTGTTTGCTGTAACTTGTGGTTAAGATCAGCATCTGTGTGCTCCAATCTCTGTTGTAACAATGCATTGGTATCCTGTTGGGAAGAAGTTATAGAAATTATACACTCAGGTCACAGCCACAAAATAAGTGCTGGATATTGGATGTTAAAATTAGATTGAGATGAATTGAGATATTCCACAAAGTATTGTGATACATGTACACTGCAACTTATTGCAGAAGCTGTAGCAATGTTGCTGGACAGCTATAAATCACAATTACTTGGCCCCTCTTTTATCCAAAAAATACAGTGTCCTTAGTCTAGTGCCTTTTGGGTATAAAATACATACAAATTTGCTGTAAGAATATATGGGATTGATTATAATGCATATATTTTATAATGGGCTTAATGATTTTTAAATAATCAACTTTTAATATACGGACATCAGTTCTTTATTTGAGCAGTGGTGAGAATAATTGAACTAGATATTATGATGAAAAGTTTTATTTTTCCCCCAGACAGTTTTTATTGTGTCACAATTCATGCATGACCCTGGTGTAAGGCTTGCAACATCATTATAGTATACTATATGGTGACATCTACCAGTTTTTTGCTTTCTAACAATAAAATATCTTTTATAACCACTGCAGGTCTATACACTTAACACAGTAGCAATATGTATTTACCCTCAGCTGCTTCAGGCAATCTGCTAAGTATTTCTTCACGTCAGAATCAGTACCAGGGAAAAACTTGAGACTGAGGTGGGTCAGATGTTTAAATGGATTTGTCTCTATCACATTCAGCATTGACATAGTTCTATCTCCACTTACTGAACTCTGAGACACAAAGTGAAGCACAAATCTGAAATAATTAAAAGTAAACACAATTACGTAATTTGTCTTGCCTCAGATTTGCTACATTTGTTCACACATATATGTACAAATGTATTTATTTCTTCAATTTTCTCAGAAAATTGCTTGCTTCCAGGTCATATGAATACTAATTTTGTCAATGAATTCATATATATTGTACTGTGATGTGCATATACTGGTACATACTTTGGCATTTCCTTGTGTTCCTCTCGTAGGCACATATCCAACAGATCTATAAATTTCTGAGGGAACGCTGCGAAGTCCACCAATAGGCCCTGCTGCATCTTTAAACTGTAAAAAACAGGAAATGTTATGTACCGAGACCTTTGACGAGCACACATTCCTGTATCAGCTACAATTAATTACTAGTAGCAAACTTATTAGCATTCGAATGTTCCCAATTTTTCAGGGATATTTTTAGGGTGGATTTGTATCCACTAAACTTCATTGAAATAATCAAATTTTATTGATGAAATATTACTTAAAATAATCTCATCCACTTTCTTCCTGAAATTCTCCCTTAACATTCATGACCAAGGAAGTCAGAGGTAAAACGACAAATCATCGATCAATAAGAATTTGAACAACACTACTGAATGTGACTGTTATACAAGCATATATACTGAGTCTTGCTTAAAGCATTAGATGTCTCCTGCTGGCATGGCCCCCCAATAACTTTTACATATACACTCTAATGATTTATAAACTTGTTGCCTTTTGGTGTTAATTTGGAAAATTGGAAAGTATACAATTATCTTATAACAGATTTCAATGTAATAACACAAGAAATTATATAAAATACAAGTGTAATTATATCAATGGAAGTTAGATTTTTTTTATGAGATTTTATGGTCCTGTTGAGGTGTCTTAATTAGTTTGATCCAAATTTAAAGCCCTTAAGGAATTTCTATGAAGCCACTAGAGTGCTGACAAGGATTTTCTAAAAATAGTAGTGACCATGACCCAACAAACCTGAAACTCATAGATGTCCTTTGTAATTGTGTGAAGTTGAATTTCCTTTCTAATTGTGTGAAGTTAATTTGATCACAATCCTTCAAAAAAAGAATCTGCTAGAATGCTGACAAAGTTTATGTAGATACATGCATGTACACAGACAGACAGAGAAGAAACCTAAATGATTCCCATAAAATTCAACAGGTTTTTTAATGTTTAAGGAATTGTATGAGACCTGCAAATAAATCTACAAGCCCAGAAATAAGGAATTTAAATTTACATCCCTCATTTAATTTGTTTAAATTGAAGTGATTACCTTTGGAAATCTTCTTCCCCTATTCGCAGAGTGTACAAAAAAAATAAGTCCTTTTCATCTGTCATTTTAACAACAAGCTCCTGTCAATAACAAAAAAAACCTTTTAAATACTTTTAAGTACTGTGAAAAAAGAATTCTTGCATTTATCTAGGGAGCTGTTTTGTATGCATCACTCATCCATCATATGATGCATATATGTAAAAGTTATAACAGTATTATATGTAATAGTCAAGAAATAAATACATGAATAATACTACAATAAAAATTGTATTATCAATAATTATCAATAACACTGAAAGCATACTTCAGCATATATCACAACCAGTGTACATGTATGATTTGAGTGCGACGTTTCCGTAACTACTCATTGCCTTCATCAGACAAATGACCACTTATAATTATAAGCTAGCAGCAATATACACTTTGGTGTTGTGTACCAGATTGTAATTAAATCAGCAGGTCTTCCCATCTACACTATAATCTAGCTACAATCAATGCAAGGTGGCAAACAGTTTACAAGTTGATTTGGCTAATCTGAGAGGTCAATTTGACCACTATATGTGCATATATGTGTAGAAGTTGATTCGGCTACACTTAGTTTATAACCAGTAATAAAATGTACAAGTCTATATAAGGCTCCCTTGTCCCAGTTTTGAACTGGCTATTGCACAGTATCTACAGGACTTCCTTCACCTGCTGCTTAAAAAAAATTTTCTTTCTTCTTCTATCTAATTCTTAGCGGTTAGTATGATTCCAAGCGCTTTGTCAAGGAGCTCGAGCATGTTGGTAAAGAGCTCGAGCGACACCATGTTGCATAAAATTAATTCTTCCTCCTTTTGGATCAGGACCAATAGACATACTTTCTGTCAGATCTTTCCCATATATGACACGGTGTTCCGAGTTCAAAACTAAAGGTCCTAGAATTTGAATGTCTGCAAGTCACCTGGAGACATTGCAACGAATGAAACCAGTCAACTCCATAATGGGTAACAGTTTCAGTGGATTCCCCTGTTTATGGCTCTTGGGTGTGCAGTACATTATATATTCTCTGCAGTAGGGTACAGGTAAATACATACCTAAGCAGGATGGCTATGAGGTGCTTTTTAGATTTTTGGGTGGGTGTTTTCATGTTTTGTTGTCCCCAATTACAAGCACATCACACTCCAATCATAAGCTAGTATTGGTTGTGATACATACATACCAAAGTCTATTCACATTAATATTTAATAACCTGAAGATTATGTTTCATTATATTAATAACATTCAGTTTGAAATACATGTATATTCATAATTTGCTTCCATTTTGAATTTATAAGCTTGAAAGCTCAACCAATGCGATTTATTTTTTGAAACAGTATATATATACATATCGTGATCAATATTCCATTAATTTTTCAGGTTACAAACCTTTTTATGTAAAGGTGAAGATACTGTTTGCAGCTCCATTTTTAAATGCACATACATGCGTCTGAAAAATTCAAGTACATTGTATATAT
Source organism: Pecten maximus (assembly GCF_902652985.1). Classification (NCBI taxonomy): domain Eukaryota; kingdom Metazoa; phylum Mollusca; class Bivalvia; order Pectinida; family Pectinidae; genus Pecten; species Pecten maximus. The sequence goes on along the minus strand of NC_047018.1, from coordinate 3,793,020 downwards.
ACTTAATTATATAATCATATACACATTTAAATACATAAAATACTATTATGTAGCGGGACTGGACTGGGTCGATCATCGGTGAGCAGGTAGCTCAATATGGTAGAGCATCCGGCTAGTTTTCGGAGGTCCCGGGTTCGAACCCCGGTCTGGCCGCTACATTTTCCCTCTCCTGTTACAATTATAGCGAACTGGACTGGGTCGAACATCCACGACCAGGTAGCTCGATTGGTAGAGCATTCAGCCAGTGTTCGGAGGTTAAGTGTTCAAACCCCAGTCTGGCTACTACATTTTCTGTCTCCTATTACACTATGATACACATTCCTAGTTCAGCCCTTCAGTAATTATCTGTAAAGAGTAACTGGTTAGTTCTAATCAGCTTTCCCAAAGCAAGCATGTTTCAGTTACTGTAAAAAGGAGGAATCTGACTTTTTGCATCATATAATTAATATCCCCAAGTTAGATTCAACATCCACTATATTTACTCTCTTATACTCTTCAATACAATTAATATCGTGGACTCTGTCTAGTTATTATCATTAGGCCCAGTCTTATTATTTATTTACTTTTTTTATTTAGCCTACCAGATCCTATCTAAATATGCTTACCTGTCCTCGCGGTCCGGACATTTGAATACAACCGGTAACTTTTTGGTAAACAGTTCGTCTGCCATTGTAAATATCTATGTATTTAATGTAAACAGTACGTTAAACCATCACAATATAATATAGAATCCCGACAGATACGTCAAACAGCTGTCAAATACTCGAAGTCCCACTGACAAGAGAGGTATTTACGATCATGGCTAGTCTGAATCCGTCCTTTGGATCCGATTCAAATTTGGGTTACACATGTCGATGATCGATGTCACACAGGTCTGTATACAACAGTCTTCAGATATGTGGAGACATGCGCCGTGAAAACAGCCAGATACCTTCCAATGTAATTGTTCCCTTGTCGGAATGTTCAGACATGTTCAAGCTGCCCGCTCGGTCAATGTATATTACGAATTTAATCACTGAAACAAATGCCGAAACGAAACGAAACAATTGGAAGTTACATTTTTATTGTGATGTATGTCGACTTGTCGGTCGGTATTGTTGACTTTATTTTTAATGTAAACAAAGTCACGGACTTGGGCTAGAGCACTCTCTATGTTAGATTCTATATTTAGCCCAGATACGTCCCTGCTAAACCCGACCGTGATGATTTGCCAAAGCAAAATAAAAAGCGGGAAATATTTAAACTAGCCTACATGGGCTTGACACATTCCTAATATAACCCAGAACCCTGTACGTCTCTGCCCATTATGACAAAGAATATCACAAGGGTGTCCGACCCGTATTTTGCCTAGGCAGAAATCAAATTTTGCCTAAGCAGAAATCTAATTATTGCGTAGGCAAAATTCGATTTCTGCCTATGCCTAGGCAAACATTTTTAATTATGACATCCTTCCCGCGCCATAGTACAATCCTTATATTTACATCAAACAAATTATTTGAATACAGTACGAAGAAAATGAAATTAAGGGTATGTTGCGACGTTGGTAACTACGTACGACAGCCGTGGTTGCTATGATAATAAAGACTAGTTCTAATGAATCTATGTAAAGACACCAGTATTGTTACAAAATTTAAAGAAACAACTCAATATTTTTTGTTTAATACCTCTTACGTTTTAATTAATTGATATATTCACAATCCACAATTTCCGTCTCAGATTTTTTTCATATCGACTGATGGCTAATTATATTATAATCTAGATAGTTTGCGTTTTCCCCATTCAAGACGGGTTTACCCAACAATGGCATATCAAAAGACGGAGTGTCATCACATGATGTATTGATCTCCATACATTTAAAAAAAACTTTCAAACATTGGTAAAAATTTGCGCGAAAAAGTCAATAAAAGTTATGAAATGTAAAGCGTTTTTAGAAAAAGGCAGAACTATCCAGTTTACATTTTCTTAGACATTCAGAGTTGGAACATGAGGAGAGACCAAGAGGGAAAACGTGAACTTGTGACTGGTTTTAGTCCTGATTATAATGATAATGATAAACGTGAACTAGTGACTGGTTTTAGTCCTTTATAATGACAATGATTGGCTGATCTTATCTGTGTCGTTTAATTTCATAGTACAGATTATAAATATACTAACTAACTTAATTGTATACTAATATAGACAGTATTTTGTTATTTCTATGCTGTCCATGTTTAGGCCACTATATTACATACATGTGCATTTATAATAGTACTAGACCAATAATAGTGTAATGAATCCAATGGGAGACATGAATATACGATGTAGCAATGATGCAATAACCCGTTAAAACAAAAGCTACAATTTAAACGTGTTACTAAACTTACTGAGCTATTTATCACGTTAAATGTTTGCCTAGTAACAAATTTAACGCGTTAAATTCCAAGTTAACATTTGACGCGTTAATAACGCGTTAAATCTTAAATTTTATATTCAACGCGTTAAATTGTTTGAGTTTATCTCGTTTTTGACATGAACGACCTTTCATAAGACATCTCTGATACGTGTAACTTTACACCAAGACTGATGTCTGGTACCATTCAGATCTTTTTCTTCTTTCTTTCTTTTCTTTCTTTCTTTCTTTCTTGGTTTAGGGACAATATTTAAATGATTAAGATAATCAACATTTACTGAATTGATAGGTCTAATGATTTAGCAACGCTTAAAATAATTAGTGTAATCTAGAGACCCAGTGAAAATCGACGTCAATCCTTCTGTACTTTCTGTGACATCTATAACAAGTAAGTATAACAAACAGTACCAATTAATTTGGGGAATGTAAAATTAATTATCTTACGGAACTTTTACAATAAATTTTAAAAGGTACGAAATCTTATTCATGCTGGTCAGTTTTAACAGAGACATATATACAGTATTTATGTCTCTGGTTTTAAATAGCATATACCCAAAAAATCTTTTGTGATCATCAAAGGTATAGAAAAAAAAATCATGTTGGTAAAATATCAGACACCATGGATATACAAGCACCACTCTCAGCTGGTTGTGGGATACACACGCGCGCGCGCCCACACACCCATACACACATTTTCTTTCACTGTTGATGTACATGTGTTTCTATATATACTGGATAATGGTAAACTGTCTTAGCAAAGATGCGGATTGTCGCGAGAAAAAAACGAATTTTCTTACACCTTTTTACCAGTGCATGCGAAAAGGGTACCAACAATGAAATATGAAGACCCGCCATTACGAAAACATTTTAATTGTGAAGCAGGTAGCACCCGAGACCTATATACTAGTATTAGTATATAGGTCTCTGGTAGCACTTATCACTTGTCGGAAACATCAGAGTAGTTTTTTTCCGGGTTGCCCTCATCATCAGAGTCAATATTATGTTTGTATAGGAAAAACCAAAGTGTTAAGCTTTCCAGAGATTCAGATTGTATGTAAAATATTGGAAGCGAACACCGACCGGATTTATGCTGCAGCATCATGATGACCACTATTTTGAAGGCAAGAGTACTATGTCATGATATCTGAAATAGGGATCTCATACATTTATGTTTCTTTTTACTCCCATGTGTAATTGAGGATGTTTCAAACATATTTCTTAATCGTCGTTTGAAAATAAATGGGTTTGTATAAGTGTGTGCTCCAACAATGTTAGAGGTTTTACACGGCGAGATACTTTTGACAGGCGCCGTCGCAGTCGACAAAATCATATCCAATAGAAAAAGAGCCGACCAGCGGCCTCTTATGTTATAGGAGTATACAAGTGTAATACTACGATGCATGCTTATCACTGCATAATCTGTATACTTCTTCCCCTCCATTCGATTATCTTCCACAACAGCCTTTTTATTTTAAGTTTTATGTCAAATTTTGTTTCCTTAAAAGATACACTGATAAATTTGTGGAATAAGGTAATACTCAATATTGTTATAACCTGACCAAGAATCGAACCTGGGATCTCCCGCTTGGTAGGCAAGCGTTAACGTTCTAACCATATTGAGCTCAAAGTCCTTTTTTTTCTCTCTGAGATCATACCCGTTTCGACTTACTGTAGCTACCACAGTTATTTCTGACAGTGATCCATGCATAGGGCGAAGACAGTCATCACTAGTCTGTTTGCCGATGATGCCATTGTTATGACCGGACTGGGAATCGAACCTGGGACCTATCGCTTTTGGGGCCGCGGTGGCCGAGTGGTTATAAGGTGTCCCGACACTTTATCACTAGTCCTCCACCTCTGGGTTGCGAGTTCAAAACCTACGTGGGGCAGTTGCCAGGTACTGACCATAGGCCGGTGGTTTTTCTCCGGGTACTCCGGCTTTCTTCCACCTCCAAACACTGGCACGTCCTTAAATGACCATGGCTGTTAATAGGACGTTAAACAAAACAAAACAAACCAAACCAAACCAACCTACCACTTGGTAGGCAAGCGTTCTAACCATATTGAGCCAAAAGTCTGGACGTTAGGCACAAGGGCCTAACGCTGCCTACTTTTACCACAATATACTAAGATCACATGTACACTGACAGGTGATTAAAAATTCAGGCTAGAAATATTCTTGAGAGTCCACATATAGTCATTATATGATTGTAAGTCTGGTAAATACTAGCCCCAGTGTACCTCTGGACCAGAGAGAATTTCTCTTTAGCTCGAGCATAAGACTAGTGTAACAGGGGAGGAAATATGTAACAACAAGACTGAGACTCAAACCTGGCACCACCAAACTCTAGACCGACACTCTAACCATTTGAGCTACATGTACCTGGCCAATGGTGTTCAATACAATCCAGTTCTGCTACATTAGTAAACCCAGAGATCCTGGGTTCAAATGATATCAATCTAACACATGAGGGTGACAGGCACGTTGTTACAAAATGTATCAAAATGTCAATGAACTTATATGTATGATTATAAATAATATGTTGTTTTTTTCAGAAAGCCGCAATTCCTCTACATCGACATGGCAGAAGTTTTCTACAGTCATTAACTATACACAAAAATCTTCACAAAATGCCAGTGACTAATTTGGCAAATACTCCCTCAATAACAGAAACAGCAGATAGAGGGAAAGCCGTAGATGTCTTCACAAGATTGATGAAGGACAGGATCATTTGTTTGATGGGAACAGTTAGTATCTTAAATTAATTTAAGGCAATACATTTTCCTAAAATTCCAAAAAGATGATATCGCTATATTTCAAAGAGAATATTGATTAATTATTAGGGATCATTTAAATTACTCTCATTGGATTTAATGGGTATTAAAATATTCTTATTTAAAAACATCTGCCAGAGTCAACATTCTTTCAACAAAAATAAAAGTTGTTTTCCATTTCAAAATGATTCATAATTCTCTATTTAGACTAAATTAGTAAATATGATAGTGCTTGTTCTGCAAAATCTCTGTTACTAACAGTTCTCCATTTGAAGATGGAATGTTTATGTAATATAATTAGGTAGTTTAAAACAATGTTGATGATACATTCACAAGGACAGTTTTAATTGTAGAGTTGAAGCTTCATGTGACTTTTTCAGATTTTAGAGTTACTTCCCTTGTGCAAAGTATTTATTTGTGAAGGATTCCAATTCATTGCCATACATCATTTAATGTCACCTATTTAAGCAATACTGATTGAAGATTTGAAATATTAGAAGCCAAATAAATGTTTTAACTTTATATCGATCATTATGCAACTAAAGTCAATATCAACAGGTTTCATAGAATCATCTGGCAGACTGCACTTTATCATTTTAATTACAGATAATTTATATAGATCTATAATTAAATCCATGTTCTGATATTGGCAGATCTCCTTCATGTAGAGAGAGAATCTACCCAATTAAATCTTTTGTTAATATTTTCTTGTACAGTGAATTAACAAAATATGTTCAAACATGGTGTATTGCTATTAATAAAGATGTTTTTTTGACTTGTATCTAATTTTGTATTTCAATACCGAAATAAGAGCAAATTGACATGAAAGTGGAAATCAATGATAGTTTATTCATCATTTTACAGGTAACAGATGATGTAGCTGAAAAAGTGATGGCCCAGTTATTATGTTTACACTTTGAGGATCCAGATAAACTGATAAGAGTGTTCATCAACAGTCCAGGCAAGTTGACCATATACATTGATGGTTTTTACGGACGGGTTGTCTCTATCACTATGCCATAGTTTTAATGGTTCTCTGAAAAGAAAATATTGAAATGTATTCAGTAGATGTTTTCAAGATGCATACGATTTGAGAAATGCATAATGCTAGCGAAATGTGAAGACTAAATGAACATGAACTTTGCGAATAACTCCAGGTCAATTTATTCATGTAATCAACTATTGCGCAGGCGCATTCGTCTCCGGATGTTTAGAAAGTTTTGCTCCTCCGTGTTCATTCCAAAACGGCTGACATTAGGCCTATAGCATAGGTCTGCAAATATGTACGCGATTTACTTAAATGTGTAATATATATATTCTAGAATGTTACATCATTATCAACTAGGTGTGTATTTCTATAATTTAGAGAAAGAAATATATCAATAACGGCAAACGAGACGATAGGCCTACATTGTATCATAGGTTACTGTATAGGCTTACAATAAAGTGGTATTTGTGGTCAGGGTGACTGGTCATAGCGTTAACGTTGTCATCGATATCCATATACCATTTTCCTTTGATGAAAATGACCAATAGATCAAATGCAAATGATAATATCTTGTTGTTATGTGCACGGGATTGCGTGTTGTAAACGATACTTGGAACGTATTTACTGTTGTAAGGGAGGTAACTGCAAGATTACGGAAATCAAAAGTTCTACCAATTTGATTTGTCGATCTCATGACTTTTCATAACTACGGCAATATTCCGATGATATCAACAAAAACATTTTTGGATACGTGTGGTTGGCAGTTGTTGTCATGTTTAAAATGAACAATTATATAGCTTGTTTTTATTTCGGCAAAGACGAGAATATTTACTGAAACGGACCACAGGTAAAGCGGACTTGGAAATACCGACGCGAAGAGAAATGGTGCTTAATTATAATATAAATTGGCATTATTTTCAGAGAATTGACCCAAATATATGTTCCTCAATGCCTAATTGTATCATATGTAAAATATTAGAGGTTTATTTGACCGAATTTTAAATTAATTTTTCATTTGCGAATCGCAACCCGATTGTCGTTAAGAGTTGAATTACCGAAATGGCCGATAGTGGACCCAAAATCGATATTTTTACGAGAGAATGGACCCAATATAGTAATCTTTGGTGTGTGTATAGAGACCATATGAATTTGTTTTTCATTTACCTGGAAGTATTTTGAAATAATTTGCAAAATACCGAATTCACGACCGAATTTTCGATTGTGACGAACTACTGAGACGGTGTTAAGTTCATGTTAAGTCAATCTGATTAAAATCAGCTGTTACATGGCTACGTTTACTATGCGCTACGTCTACGTAAATTTTTTTAAAGCCGGAAAACGGAAATCCGGATTATCTAAAAACAAATGCAAAAATACTTGTGATAGTCACTTATTTGATATTCAGCCGTTAATTGTTATTTGTAGTTTTATAACTTCTGATATATTGTGATTGATTCTCTATATAATATTGCTGTGGAACTTGTGTTATTTTTCAAACAAATTCATTTTAATAATTTGTTAATTTAGAATTTTCATGAAGTCATGATCAAGACTTGAAATTCTCACTACACCATACTTCAGACTGAAAATTGAAGTCAAGCAAATGAGTTAATATTTACCTTAAATATTTTTCAATATACATTTATTAGCATAAATAATGGACGCAGCCTTGTAGCCTCTATATCCATATCAATATCAATACATAGTATAATATAAATATTTCCTGTGTAATTAATTGCTTTATATTAGTTCCTGTACATTCATGAATAAAAACGTTTAATTTTCCAATGATCATCTAACATTATTTCAAATTTTATGACAGAATCAGCATTGACAACAATTTGTGGCAAGCTATTCCATAAATCAATAACTCGGTAACTGAAAAAAAATTGTTTCCTCCCATCAAGACGACATCGCTTTTTGAATATTTTCTTATCGTGACCTCTGGTTCTACTCATCTTGTCCATTTGGAAAAAGTTTTTTGTTATTCTACTATCGTATATGTTATTTACTATCTTAAAAACGTTAATCATATCTCCTCTGGTCCTACGGTGCTGTAGCGTTGGGAGATTTAACCGTTGTAGCCGTTCCGGGTACGATATATTTTTAAATCCAGGAATCAGTTTTGTTGCCCTTCTCTGCACATTTTCAATGAGTTCTATATCTTTTACTTTTGATGGGTTTCAAACAAATGTTCAGATGACTATTTGTGCCATGCTGTTACAAGATTTCAGTTACAATTCTAAAATTGAATTAGTATGTAAATATATGTTAGCCTATCAATATCCACAAAGCGAGTGTAGTCTACTGTACTCAAAGTCATGCCAGTAGATAGCGGTACATATACATGTACTTACTGCTTACATCTAGTGCTTACTTGTGTGAACTATAAATCAATAACAAAATGGTTCATATATTTCTATATATGACTTCACAAATTATTTGGTGTCTGAAGATCTGAATGAAGTGAATAAACGATGTATTAAATTATTTTTATGAAATATTCAAGTCATTGATCATTCTCTTTTAAAAATATTGATTTCAGGTCCATTTTGGTAATTCAACTATGACGGCAATTAGGCCTCAAATGGCGAATGATTACAAAAATTTTAAATACTTCAAATGCTTAAATACGGTCAAATAAACCCCTTATATTTTACATCTGATTAATTTTAACATTGGAAAACATATAATTGTGTCCATTCTCTAAGCAGTGCTGCACTGGTAGAAAGTACAGAATAGAGCTTCATAAATATATTCTCAAAATTACTAATTACCCCGGTAAATATAACATTTTACATAAACCTCCCATGACTGATGGTGAACTTAAACTTGCAAATCTCCTGTGTCATTCCAATTTTGATGTGTAGATATATACACATACGGTATATATATAGATATAGATATGGAATGCTTCACAAATTTGCATACAGTTATGGAATCTTATAACACCCCCAAAAATGTTCTCTACACATAAAGGTGTGATTTGTGCAATTACATTGCTGAACTGTGTGGTTCAGTATGATTGGATGATTAGCATTGGAAAAGGACAATAAATAGGGAATGTGTCGTCCCATCGAATGGACTGTAATCTTTGTGATCAGGTTTGAAGTTGAAAATGAAGCTTGAAGTTTTCTTTTCCTGTTTGCTGAATTATTCGATGAAGATAGTCTTTATCTGGTTGTTATCACATTGTTTACAATACTCTAATTTATACCAGAAGTATATCTTCTCATATAAAGATTTATTAACATCAAATGATTCCAGCACAAAAGGAGTCAAGTTTTTTGTTTTGAAGTACCATACATGCTTTAGTACAGTTTCAATAGGATACATTCCTAATCCGGGATTTGATTAGCAGCTCTGGTTTTGGTTTTCAGTAATTCTTTGTGTGTTTCATCATATTAAGTTGAACTAACGATGGAACTAGCCTAAATTTAGTGCATATTAGAAGTTGGCATCAATAAGGTCACAGAGTCCTGGCTGTATTATAACTGATGATGCCTTCCCGAAAGAAAGAAGACATATTTTATTTTCATCCATCCAAGATAGATCAACAAACTTCCAATTTCAATTAGGACCTTACAGAGACATGCATGTGTACAATCATATCACAACAGCTGCAAACATTTCAAATTATTTGCAATTCATTCCTAAACCGATATCAGTAAATTTATCAACTTTAAACTTAGAAGATTACTGATTTTGCATTAAACAATAATGTTCGTTTACAGTACTTCCAGTACTTTGATTTTTTTTTTTTGTATGTATTTACTGAACTTGGGATGATGATCAGATTGCTGTTCCATTAAATAATGAATGGATGAATACAATAATGTTTTTACTGTATAGGACTACTACAACTAGATATACTGACTTTTGATTCTCCAGGTGGAAAGGTATCTGCAGGTCTTGCCATCTATGATACCATGCAGTACATTAACAACCCCATAGCAACACTGTGTATAGGGGAAGCCTGTAGCATGGGCTCCCTCCTTCTCACTGCGGGTACAGAAGGCATGCGATACGCCTCACCACACTCCACCATCATGGTCCACCAACCGCTCACATCAGGATTACAGGTGTGTCATCAGTAAAATTTTGACTGAAATTCTCACCTTGATATAATACAGTACCATGTTTGTTGTTCATTTCTATCATGAGGTGACACTCCGTAACGTACCTAGGATAAGCCCACTTCTAACTTTTGGTATGTCGTAAGTAGGTGCAAAAGTTAGCTCTAACCGAAACCCTTACTTAAAATCTAAAAACTAGGACCTTTGTTTGACATTGGACTCAATTACCAAATTTCACATGTTGATAATCTTATGAACCATAATTCCATGTGAAATATGTTATTGTTGTGAATTAAGTGATTAACAGTGTTACATCTTTGTTTAGGGCTATGTCACAGACCTCAAAATTATGGCTGCCAATATGAAGAGAACGAAGGAGCTGATTCAGAATCTGTATGTTAAACACACAGGTCTGACACCACTGGTTATAGGTAGGCTGTTATTGTCATACTGATAAAATCTGTATGTTAAACACACAGGTCTGACACCACTGGTTATAGGTAGGTTGTTATAGTCATACTGATAAAATCTGTATGTTAAACACACAGGTCTGACACCATCAGTTATAGGTAGGTTGTTATTGTCATACTGATAAAATCTGTATGTTAAACACACAGGTCTGACACCATTGGTTATAGGTAGGTTATTGTCATACTGATAAAATCTGTATGTTAAACACACAGGTCTGACACCACCAGTTATAGGTAGGTTGTTATTGTCTTACTTCACTAAATCAGGTACCATCTTTATTTTGTTCTTTAATATCTAGGTTAATAACTATTACTGCCCTTCATCTGGAAAAGTATGGTTTTTTAAAGTTTACTAAAGAAACAGGTCAATATATATCTAATGTCCCCTTGCTTGTTCAAAGAAACAGGTCAATATATATCTAATGTCTCCTTGATTGTTAAAAAAGACAGGTCTGTATATATCTAATGTCTCCTTGATTGTTAAAAAAGACAGGTCTGTATATATCTAATGTCCCCTTGATTGTTCAGGGAAACAAGTCAGTATAAATTCTATCTTCCAATGCTTGTTCCTGGCGATCTTAATTGTATACATACCAAAAATGCAGCCACAGTCACATTGAAATTGCCATTAAGGGGGTTTTGCTAGGTAGATTAATCAAATCATAATGTCAGAAATTAATTTGAGTTGAGAGGCAGTATCTGTTGTTGCTGATAAAATCTGTATGAATTTATCTTTAAATTTAAATTTATATCAAAATTTAAGTTATCATCGTAGTCTACTCAGAATGTCATGACAAATTCAGATTACTAAAGGTATTGAGTAATTGATGTTCTCAGAATATCTGAATTGATGATATTTAAGTGTCAAATTGTTAATATTTCAGAGCAAGCCTTGGACAGAGACAACTATATGACCCCACTTGAAGCCAAAGAATTTGGATTGATTGATGAGATTTTATGAAATTTGAATATTTATTAAATGTTTATGTATGTTTTCATTTGTGTATATTTATGTATTTAAATAAAACTATTTCTAGGAAGTCTATTTGGTGATGACATTCTGTACGGTAAACAATAGACCTGTTGATGTCCTTAGGTCACCTTTCTACTGAATGTAG